>NC_084753.1:43648222-43686980 GCF_033978785.1 Entelurus aequoreus | reverse complement strand
CAAAGGGGTTCCAACTAAGTTCTAATTTAGTCAGTGGTTCTAAAGTTGTTTAACTACTATCAAAATGGTGCTAACTGGGTTCTAGTTCAGTCAAAGTGGTTCTAAAGTTGTTTACCTACTATCAAAGGGGTCCCAACTAAGTTCTAATTTAGTCAGTAGTTCTAAAGTTGTTCCAACTAGTTTCAGGTTCAGCCAAAGTCATTCTAAAGTTGTTCAACTAGTATCAAAATGGTGCTAACTGGGTTCTAGCTCAGTCAAAGTGGTTCTAAAGTTGTTTACCTACTATCAAAGGGGTCCCAACTAATTTCTGGTTCAGTTAAATTGGTTTTAAATTTGGTTAACTACTATCAAAGTGGTTCCAACTAAGTTCTAGTTCAGTCACATTGGTTCTAAAGTTGTTTAACTACTTTCCAAAAAGTCCCAACTAAGTTTTGGTTTAGTTAAAGTGGTTCTAAAGTTGTTTAACTACTATCAAATGGGTTCCAACTAGGTTTCTAGTTCAGTCAAAGTGGTTCTAAAGTTGTTCCAACTAGGTTCTTGTTCAGTCAAAGTGGTTCTAAAGTTGTTCCAACTTGGTCCTTGTTCAGTCAAAGTGGTTCTAAAGTTGTTTAACTATATCAAAATGGTGCTAACTGGGTTCTAATTCATTCAAAGGGGTTCTAAAGTTGTTTACCTACTATCAAAGTGGTTCCAACTAGGTTCTACTTCAGTCAAAGTGGTTCTAGAGTTGTTCCAACTAGGTTCTTGTTCAGTCAAAGTGGTTCTAAAGTTGTTCCAACTAGGTTCTTGTTCAGTCAAAGTGGTTCTAAAGTTGTTCCAACTAGGTTCTTGTTCAGTCAAAGTGGTTCTAAAGTTGTTCCAACTAGGTTATTGTTCAGTCAAAGTGGTTCTAAAGTTGTTTAACTACTATCAAAATGGTACTAACTGGGTTCTAATTCATTCAAAGTGGTTCTAAAGTTGTTTACCTACTATCAAAGGGGTTCCAACTAGGTTCTACTTCAGTCAAAGTGGTTCTAAAGTTGTTCCAACTAAGTTCTTGTTCAGTCAAAGTGGTTCTAAAGTTGTTCCAACTAGGTTCTTGTTCAGTCAAAGTGGTTCTAAAGTTGTTCCAACTAGGTTCTTGTTCAGTCAAAGTGGTTCTAAAGTTGTTTAACTATATCAAGATGGTGCTAACTGGGTTCTAATTCATTCAAAGTGGTTCTAAAGTTGTTTAACTACTATCAAAATGGTGCTAACTGGGTTCTAATTCGTTCAAAGTGGTTCTAAAGTTGTTTAACTACCATCAAAATGGTACTAACTGGGTTCTGATTCATTAAAAGTGGTTCTAAAGTTGTTTACCTACTATCAAAGGGGTTCCAACTAGGTTCTAATTTAGTCAGTGGTTCTAAAGTTGTTCCAACTATGTTCTTGTTCAGTCAAAGTGGTTCTAAAGTTGTTTAACTACTATCAAAATGGTGCTAACTGGGTTCTAATTCATTCAAAGTGGTTCTAAAGTTCTTTAACTACTATCAAAGTGGTTCCAACTAGGTTCTACTTCAGTCAAAGTGGTTCTAAAGTTGTTCCAACTAGGTTCTTGTTCAGTCAAAGTGGTTTTAAAGTTGCTTAACTACTATCAAAATGGTGCTAACTGGGTTCTAATTCATTCAAAGTGGTTCCAAAGTTGTTTACCTACTATCAAAGTGGTTCCAACTAGGTTCTATTTAGTCAGTAATTCTAAAGTTGTTCAACTAGTATCAAAATGGTTCTAACTGGGTTCTAGTTCAGTCAAAGTGGTTCTAAAGTTGTTTAACTATATCAAGATGGTGCTAACTGGGTTCTAATTCATTCAAAGTGGTTCTAAAGTTGTTTAACTACTATCAAAATGGTGCTAACTGGGTTCTAGTTCATTCAAAGTGGTTCTTAAGTTGTTTACCTACTATCAAAGGGGTTCCAACTAAGTTCTAATTTAGTCAGTGGTTCTAAAGTTGTTTAACTACTATCAAAATGGTGCTAACTGGGTTCTAGTTCAGTCAAAGTGGTTCTAAAGTTGTTTACCTACTATCAAAGGGGTCCCAACTAAGTTCTAATTTAGTCAGTAGTTCTAAAGTTGTTCCAACTAGTTTCAGGTTCAGCCAAAGTCATTCTAAAGTTGTTCAACTAGTATCAAAATGGTGCTAACTGGGTTCTAGTTCAGTCAAAGTGGTTCTAAAGTTGTTTACCTACTATCAAAGGGGTCCCAACTAATTTCTGGTTCAGTTAAATTGGTTTTAAATTTGGTTAACTACTATCAAAGTGGTTCCAACTAAGTTCTAGTTTAGTCACATTGGTTCTAAAGTTGTTTAACTACTTTCCAAAAAGTCCCAACTAAGTTTTGGTTTAGTTAAAGTGGTTCTAAAGTTGTTTAACTACTATCAAATGGGTTCCAACTAGGTTTCTAGTTCAGTCAAAGTGGTTCTAAAGTTGTTCCAACTAGGTTCTTGTTCAGTCAAAGTGGTTCTAAAGTTGTTTAACTATATCAAGATGGTGCTAACTGGGTTCTAATTCATTCAAAGTGGTTCTAAAGTTGTTTAACTACTATCAAAATGGTGCTAACTGGGTTCTAATTCATTCAAAGTGGTTCTAAAGTTCTTTAACTACTATCAAAGTGGTTCCAACTAGGTTCTACTTCAGTCAAAGTGGTTTTATATACAATAAATACTGATAAAGTTGAGGAATGCTCATCAAAGACTTATTTGGAACATCCCACAGGTGTGCAGGCTAATTGGGAACAGGTGGGTGCCATGATTGTAGATTCCATGAAATGCTCAGTCATTCACAAACAAGGACGGGGCGAGGGTCACCACTTTGTCAACAAATGCCTGAGCAAATTGTTGAACAGTTTAAGAAAAACCTTTCTCAAGCAGCTATTGTACTGCATCAACAAGCGACATCAGTGTGTAAAGGATATCACCACATGGGCTCAGGAACACTTCAGAAAGCCACTGTCAGTAACTACAGTTGGTCGCTACATCTGGAAGTGCAAGTTAAAACTCTCCTATGCAAGGCCAAAACCCTTTATCAACAACACCCAGAAACGCCGTCGGCTTTGCTGGGCCTGAGCTCATCTAAGATGGACTGGGGTTTGTACTATCCAAGTGATCCCAACTAAGTTTTGGTTCAGCTAAAGTGGTTCTAAAGTTGTTTAACTAGTATCAAAGGGGTTCCAACTAGGCTTTAGTTCAGTCAAAGTGGTTCAAAAGTAGTCTAACCACTATTAAAGTGGTTTTTACTAGGTGTTTGTTCAGTCAAAGTGGTTCTAAAGTAGTTTAACCACAATTAAAGTGGTTTTAACTGGGGGCTTGTTCAGTCAAAGTGGTTCTAAAGTAGTTTAACAACAATAAAGTGGTTCTACCTAGGTTCTAGTTCAGTCAAAGTGGTTCTAAAGTAGTTTAACAACAATTAAAGTGGTTCTAACTAGGTTCCGGTTCAGTCAAAGTGGTTCTAAAGTAGTTTAACAACAATTAAAGTGGTTCTAACTAGGTTCTGGTTCAGTCAAAGTGGTTCTAAAGTAGGTTAACAACAATTCAAGTGGTTCTAACTATGTTCTGGTTCAGTCAACGTGGTTCTAAAGTAGTTTAACCACAATTAAAGTGGTTCTAACTAGGTTGTAGTTCAGTCAAAGTGGTTCTAAAGTTTTTAACCACTATTCAAGTGGTTTTAACTGGGGGCTAGTTCAGTCAAAGTGGTTCTAAAGTAGTTTAACCACAATAAAGTGGTTCTTCTAACTAGGTTCTAGTTCACTAAAAGTGGTTCTAAAGTAGTTTAAACACAATAAAGTGGTTCTAACTAGGCTCTAGTTCAGTAAAAGTGGTTCTAAAGTAGTTTAACAACAATTAAAGTGGTTCTAACTAGGTTCTAGTTCAGTCAAAGTGGTTCTAAAGTAGTTTAACAACAATAAAGTGGTTTACCTGGGTTCTAGTTCAGTCAAAGTGGTTCTAAAGTAGTTTAACAACAATTAAAGTGGTTCTAACCAGGTTCTGGTTCAGTCAAAGTGGTTCTAAAGTAGTTTAACAACAATAAAGTGGTTCTACCTGGGTTCTAGTTCAGTCAAAGTGGTTCTAAAGTAGTTTAACCACAATTAAAGTGGTTCTAACTAGGTTCTAGTTCAGTCAAAGTGGTTCTAAAGTAGTTTAACCACAATTAAAGTGGTTCTAACTAGGTTCCAGTTCAGTCAAAGTGGTTCTAAAGTAGTTTAACAACAATAAAGTGGTTCTACCTGGGTTCTAGTTCAGTCAAAGTGGTTTTAAAGTAGTTTAACCACAATTAAAGTGGTTCTAACTAGGTTCTAGTTCAGTCAAAGTGGTTCTAAAGTAGTTTAACCACAATTAAAGTGGTTCTAACTAGGTTCTAGTTCAGTCAAAGTGGTTCTAAAGTAGTTTAACCACAATTAAAGTGGTTCTAACTAGGTTCCAGTTCAGTCAAAGTGGTTCTAAAGTAGTTTAACAACAATAAAGTGGTTCTACCTGGGTTCTAGTTCAGTCAAAGTGGTTTTAAAGTAGTTTAACCACAATTAAAGTGGTTCTAACTAGGTTCTAGTTCAGTCAAAGTGGTTCTAAAGTAGTTTAACCACAATTAAAGTGGTTCTAACTAGGTTCTGGTTCATTCAAAGTGGTTCTAAAGTAGTTTAACTACTATTAAAGTGGTTTTAAATTCAATCTACCTTTTATTCATCTCATTTCACCTTCTCTTACTCTTTTATTTACCTTATTTTACCTTCTGTTTCCTTCTATTTATTGGTTTTGCCTAAATCTTTAATTGACCTTTATAAACTTATATTTACCTTCTTTTGACTTTGTATTTAAAGTTTTAATCTTCCGTTTATCTGCCTTCCTTTTACCCGCTATCTTGTTTTGCCTTTATCTTTAATGAACCTTTGTTTGACCTTTTTCAACCTGGTATTTACTTTTGACCTTTATTTCTCTTCTATTCACCTTTTTGATCTTTATTTACCATCTTGTGGCTTTTATTTACCTTTAATGTTACCTTGTTGTCCCTTCTTTCACTTTTTATTCACCTCATTTGACCTTAAATGTGCCTTATTTTACCTTCTATCATATTTTATCTTCTTTTAACTTGAGTTTACCTTTTTTTTACCTTTTATTTATTTTGTATACTTTCTTTTACATTTAGCTTTGTTTACCTTCTATGTTTACTAGTTTCCCCTACTTTAACCTTCTTTTGTCATAGTTTATTTTCAGTCAGACACGTTTTTTCCTAGTCCGATTAATCGATTAATCGTTGCAGCTCCAGTCAATGCAGTATTTCCCCCCCAAATGTTGTTGATATCTTGTGTTGTGTGATGAAAACTTAAAACATTAATACAAAATGTCATTAAATCAATTTTACCGTAACTTCACGAAAAAGCAAATATCATCAATCACAGGACTCAATATATTATGGCAATCTTGGAAATGGCAGGAGAACAAACACTGAGTACACAAACAATAATACAACATGTAAGAACAAAGCCAAGTCCCATTGGGCAACATAAAGAGCAACTTCCTGTAAGCAAGCGGACGTTTCTCTGATCATTTCCTGGTGAACTGGATAAAGTTAAAACATACCATAAGTTGACATTTGTAATAACTTAAAGCTTGTAGTCACTATAGCTGTAATAGTTCATTCAAAATAGATTGCAAAAATAATACAATAATAAAAAATAACTAGCAAATGTTGATGGGCCTGCTATTTGTGCCGTGGACTTCTGGCCGGAGGTTGCCGGAAGCTGCCGGGCTTATTAGATGGTGCCGAGTGTCGGAATCTGTCAGTTTTAGGTGGCACTGTACAAAATAAGCCACAGAGCTAGCCTCAAACTAGAACCTAGTTAAAACCACTTTAATAGCTGTTAAACTACTTTAGAACCACTTTGACTGAACAAGTACCTAGTTTGAACCACTTTAATTGTTGTTAAACTACTTTAGAACCACTTTGACTGAACAAGTACCTAGTTAGAACCACTTTAATAGCTGTTAAACTGCTTTAGAACCACTTTGACTGAACAAGTACCCAGTTAGAACCACTTTAATAGCTGTTAAACTACTTTAGAACCACTTTGACTGAACAAGTACCTAGTTAGAACCACTTTAATTGTTGTTAGCTATTTTAGAACCACTTTGACTGAACAAGTACCTAGTTAGAACCACTTTAATTGTTGTTAGCTATTTTAGAACCACTTTGACTGAACTAAAACCTAGTTAGATCCACTTTAATTGTTGTTAACTATTTTAGAACCACTTTGACTGAACTAGAACCTAGTTAGAACCACTTGAATTGTGGTTAAACTACTTTAGAACCACTTTGACTGAACAAGCACCCAGTAAAAACCACTTGAATTAATCTAATCGTTACGATAGTTGATTAATTGTTAAGGTAGTCGAATAATTATTGAGACAGTCGACTAATCAATAAGATTAAGTCAACTAAATGTTGAGACTAATCTTTAAGTCAATTGACTATTTGTTAAGATAGTTTACTAATTGTTGATAAAAATCCTTAAAATAGTCGACTATTCGTTAAGATTGTTAAGCTAATTGTTAAGCTAAGCTAATTGTTAAGCTAAACGACTAATCGTTAAGATAGTTGATTAATTGTTAAGGTAGTCACCTAATCGTTAAGATATCTGACGTTAAGATAGGCGACTAATCATTAAGGTATTTGACTAATTGTTTGGATAGTCTACAAATTGTTGAGACTAATCGTTAAGATAATTGACTATTCGTTAAGATAGTTTACTAATTGTTGAGAATAATCTTTAAAATAGTCGACTATTCGCTGAGATAGTTTAGGAATTGTTAACATAGTTGACTAATCGTTAGGATAGTTGATTAATTGTTAAGGTAGTCGAATAATTGTTGAGACAGTCGACTAATTGCTAAGCTAGTTGACTAATTGATAAGATAGTTGATTAATTGTTAAGCTAAATGACTAATCGTTAAGATAGTTGATTAATTGTTAAGGTAGTCAACTAATCGTTAAGATATCTGATCAACCGTTAAGATAGGCGACTAATCATTAAGGTATTTGACTAATTGTTTGGATAGTCTACAAATTGTTAAGACTAATCGTTAAGATAATTGACTATTCATTAAGATAGTTTACTAATTGTTGAGAATAATCTTTAAAATAGTAGACTATTCGCTGAGATAGTTTAGGAATTGTTAACATAGTCGACTAATCGTTAGGATAGTTGATTGTTAAGGTAGTCAAATAATTGTTGAGACAGTCGACTAATCGCTAAGCTATTTGACTAATTGATAAGATAGTTGATTAATTGTTAAGCTAGTCGACTAATCGTTAAGATAGTTGATTAATTGTTAAGGTAGTCAACTAATCGTTAAGATATCTGACGTTAAGATAGGCGACTAATCATTAAGGTATTTGACTAATTGTTTGGATAGTCTACAAATTGTTAAGACTAATCGTTAAGATAATTGACTATTCGTTAAGATAGTTTACTAATTGTTGAGAATAATCTTTAAAATAGCCGACTATTCGCTGAGATAGTTTAGGAATTGTTAACATAGTCGACTAATCGTTAGGATAGTTGATTGTTAAGGTAGTCAAATAATTGTTGAGACAGTCGACTAATTGCTAAGCTATTTGACTAATTGATAAGATAGTTGATTAATTGTTAAGCTAGTCGACTAATCGTTAAGATAGTTGATTAATTGTTAAGGTAGTCAACTAATCGTTAAGATATCTGACGTTAAGATAGGCGACTAATCATTAAGGTATTTGACTAATTGTTTGGATAGTCTACAAATTGTTAAGACTAATCGTTAAGATAATTGACTATTCGTTAAGATAGTTTACTAATTGTTGAGAATAATCTTTAAAATAGCCGACTATTCGCTGAGATAGTTTAGGAATTGTTAACATAGTCGACTAATCGTTAGGATAGTTGATTGTTAAGGTAGTCAAATAATTGTTGAGACAGTCGACTAATTGCTAAGCTATTTGACTAATTGATAAGATAGTTGATTAATTGTTAAGCTAGTCGACTAATCGTTAAGATAGTTGATTAATTGTTAAGGTAGTCAACTAATCGTTAAGATATCTGACGTTAAGATAGGCGACTAATCATTAAGGTATTTGACTAATTGTTTGGATAGTCTACAAATTGTTAAGACTAATCGTTAAGATAATTGACTATTCGTTAAGATAGTTTACTAATTGTTGAGAATAATCTTTAAAATAGCCGACTATTCGCTGAGATAGTTTAGGAATTGTTAACATAGTCGACTAATCGTTAGGATAGTTGATTGTTAAGGTAGTCAAATAATTGTTGAGACAGTCGACTAATCGCTAAGCTATTTGACTAATTGATAAGATAGTTCATTAATTGTTAAGCTAGTCGACTAATCGTTAAGATAGTTGATTAATTGTTAAGGTAGTCAACTAATCGTTAAGATATCTGACGTTAAAATAGGCGACTAATCATTAAGGTATTTGACTAATTGTTTAGATAGTCTACAAATTGTTAAGACTAATCGTTAAGATAATTGACTATTCGTTAAGATAGTTTACTAATTGTTAAGAATAATCTTTAAAATAGCCGACTATTCGCTGAGATAGTTTAGGAATTGTTAACATAGTCGACTAATCGTTAGGATAGTTGATTGTTAAGGTAGTCAAAATAATTGTTGAGACAGTCGACTAATCGCTAAGCTATTTGACTAATTGATAAGATAGTCGATTAATTGTTAAGCTAGTCGACTAATCGTTAAGATAGTTGATTAATTGTTAAGGTAGTCAACTAATCGTTAAGATATCTGATCAACCGTTAAGATAGGCGACTAATCATTAAGGTATTTGACTAATTGTTTGGATAGTCTACAAATTGTTAAGACTAATCGTTAAGATAATTGACTATTCGTTAAGATAATTGACTATTCGTTAAGATAATTTACTAATTGTTGAGAATAATCTTTAAAACAGTCGACTATTCGCTGAGATAGTTTAGGAATTGTTAACATAGTCGACTAATCGTTAGTATAGTTGATTGTTAAGGTAGTCAAATAATTGTTGGGACAGTCGACTAATCGCTAAGCTATTTGACTAATTGATAAGATAGTTGATTAATTGTTAAGCTAGTCGACTAATCGTTAAGATAGTTGACTAATCGCTAAGATAGTCAGCTGGAGTCCTGGTGTGATGAATCCGCCACCGCGTTGCCACGCTTCTGGACGGCGGCCATGTTTGAGGGCTCCTCGGCAGTGAGCAGGTGTCGCCTTGTTAAAGTGGAGCACATAAAAGCGGCGGGCCGGCGGGCGGGGGGAGCGGGTGGAGGTGCGGGGGGGGTGCGGGGGGTGCGGGTGCGTCCTCAGCCAGCCGGAACAAAATGATCCACGGCGCAGCAGTAACGACAGATGTCGGTGTCGAGGTTACGCCGCGGAAAAATAAAAACGTCTGCGTGTCACAACGGCGGCGTGCGCCTGACTAACTCTGTCACCTGCTGCACGCTTAACTCCTTCACCGCCACCGCCGCCATCTTGGACAACATTTGGCACACCTTTTCATTTCCTGTTGTCTCCTGACCACGAAACAAAATGACGAGTAAACTTTGCTATGCTAGCCCAAGCGGTCCGCCAGAGAGTAAGAAGACCTCGCACATCATTATTATCACAGGGTGTGTGCTCCTGTTAGCATTTAGGCTAGCTAGCGGTTAGCATGCTAGCTTCTTCTCCGGGATGTGAGCAGGGTAAGCGCGACATTGTCAAATTGCGATAATCGATCACGGTTTTTAAACGATCGTTCGAATCTGAAACGCCACTAATTACTGCGTTTGTCGTGATAGGTGTACTCGCTACTAGCTGATGTGTTGGCGTATGTCGGTTGACTAGCCTAATTGGCACCGATATTGCTAAAGTGGACAAACGGTATTAAGTGAAATGGTTCGTCAATAATATTTCTGAATGAAGTAGTACCTAAAAATACCTCGATAGTCACTGAATGATTGTACTCTCCATGATCCGATTAGTCGACTGATCGCTAAGATAGTCAACTCATCGGTTGTAAAGTTGACTAATTGTGTCGATTAATCTAAGACGGTCAAGCAATCATTGAGGATAGTCGACTAATTGTTAAGCTAGTCGACCAATCGACAAGATAGTCGACTAATCGTTAAGCTAGTTGACCAATCGACAAGATAGTCGATTAATCGTTACGCTAGCCGACCAACCGACAAGCTAGTCGACTAATCATTAAGCTTGTTGAGTAATCAACAAGATAGTCGACTAATCGTTAAGCTAGTTGACCAATCGACAAGATATTCGATTAATCATTACGCTAGCCGACCAACCGACAAGCTAGTCGACTAATCGTTAAGCTAATTGAGCAATCGACAAGATAGTCGACTAATCGTTAAGCTTGTCGATTGTATAGTCGACTAATCGCTAAGCTAGTCGACCAATCGACAAGATAGTCGACTCATCGTTGAGCTAGTCGACCAATCGACAAGATAGTCGACTAATTGTTAAGCTAGTCGACCAATCAATAAGATAGGCGACTAATCGTTAAGCTAGTCGACCAATCGACAAGATAGGCAACTAACCGTTAAGCTAGTCAACCAATCGACAAGATAGTCGACTAATCGTTAAGCTAGTCGACACACCGACAAGATAGTCAACTAATAGTTAAGCTAGTCGACCAATCGACAAGATAGTCAACTAATCGTTAAGCTAGTCGACCAATCGACGGCCCTAATTACTGCGTTTGTCGTGATAGGTGTACTCGTTACTAGCTGATGTGTTGACGTGTGTCAGTTGACTAGCCTAATTGGCACCGATATTGCTTGAAAATGGACAAACGGTATTAAGTGAAATGGTTCGTCAATAATATTTCTGAATGAAGTAGTACCTAAAAATACCTCGATAGTCACTGAATGATTGTACTCTACATGATCCGATTAGTCGACTGATCGCTAGGATAGTCAACCCATCGGTTGTAAAGTTGACTAATTGTGTCGATTAATCTAAGACGGTCAAGCAATCATTGAGGTGGACAACTAATTGTTAGGATAATCGACTAATCCTTGATATACACGACAAATTGTTAGAAAAGCCGACCAATCGACAAGATAGTCGACTAATCATTAAGCTAGTTGACCAATCGACGAGATAGTCAACTAATCATTAAGCTAGTCGACCAATCAACAAGATAGTCGACTAATCGTTAAGCTAGTCGACTAACGGACAAGATATTTGACTAATCGTTAAGCTAGTCGACCAATCGACAAGATAGCCGACTAATCGTTAAGCTAGCCACCCAATTAAAATCTATCATCTACTCATTAATCTAGTAGACCTAGCTGTTAGCTTGCTGTTAGCTAGCTGCGCTTTTTAGCCCAACCGGTCCGCCAGAGAGTAAGAAGACCTCGCACATCATTATTATTACAGGGTGTCTGTTCCTGTTAGCATTTAGGCTAGCTAGTGGTTAGCATGCTAGATTCTTCTCTGGGAAGTGAGCAGGGTAAGCGCGACATTGCCAAAATGCGATAATCGATCACGGTTTTAAACGATCGTTCGAATCTGAAACGCCACTAATTACTGCGTTTGTCGTGATAGGTGTACTCGTTACTAGCTGATGTGTTGACGTATGTCGGTTGACTAGCCTAATTGGCACCGATATTGCTAAAATGGACAAACGGTATTAAGTGAAATGGTTTGTCAAAAATATTTCTGAATGAAGTAGTACCTAAAAATACCTCGATAGTCACTGAATGATTGTACTCTCCATGATCCGATTAGTCGACTGATCGCTAAGAGAGTCGACCGGTCGGTTGTAAAGTTGACTAATTGAGTCGATTAATCTAACATGGTCGAGCAATCATTGAGATGGACAACTAATTGATAATCGACTAATCTTTGAGATACATGACAATTTGCTACAAAAGTCGACCAAATGATAAGATAGTAGACTAATCGTTAAGCTCGTCGACTAATCGTTAAGCTAGTTGACCAACCGACAAGATAGTTGACTAATAGTTAAGCTAGTCGACCAATCGACAAGACTGTCGACTAATGATTAAGATAGTCGACCAATCGACATGATAGTCGGCTAATCATTAAGCCAGTCGACAAGATAGTCGACTAATCGTTAAGCTCGTCAACTAATCGTTAAGCTAGCCGACCACTCGACAAGATAATTGACTAATTGTTAAGCTAGTCGACCAATCGACAAGGTAGTTGACTAATCATTAAGCTAACCGACCAATCGACAAGATAGATGACTAATTGTTAAGATAGACAAGATATTTCACTAATCGTTAAGCTAGCCAACCAATCGACAAAAGGATGACTAATCGTTAAGCTAGCCGACCAATCGACAGGATAGTTGCCTAATCGTTAAGCCAGTTGACCAATCGACAAGAAAGTCGACTAATCGTTAAGCTAACCGACCAATCGATAAGATAGATGACTAATCGTTAAGCTTGTCGACCAATCGACAAGATAGATGATTAATCGCTAAGCTTGTCAACCATCGAGAAGATAGTTGACTAATCGTTAAGCTAGCCGACCAATCGACAAGATAGTGGACTAACCGTTAAGCTAGTCGACCAATCGACAATATAGTCGACTAACCGTTAAGCTAGTCGACCAATCGACAAGATAGTCGACTATTCGTTAAGCTAGTCGACCAATCGACAAGATAGCCGACTATTCGTTAAGGTAGTCGACCAATCGACAAGATAGTCGACTAATCGTTAAGCTAGTCGGCCAATCGACAAGATAGTACACTAATCGTTAAGCTAGTCGACCAATCGACAAGATAGTCGACTAATCGTTAAGCTAGTCGACCAATCGACAAGATAGTAGACTAACCGTTAAGCTAGTCGACCAATCGACAAGATAGTCGACTATTCGTTAAGCTAGTCGACCAATCGACAAGATAGTCGACTAATCGTTAAGCTAGTCGACCAATCGACAAGATAGTAGACTAATCGTTAAGCTAGCCAACCAATTAAAAATGACAACTACTCATTAATCTAGTAGACCAATTGTTAGTGTAGTTGACTAATCATTAAGAGAATCGACCAATCGTTTGGATGGATAACGATGTGTTTAGAAATCATCTAAATAGTCGACCAATCGTTGAGATAGACGACTAATCGTTGTGGTGAATAAAAAGGGAAAACGATACAGGATTAATTATCTGTATCGTGTTGTTTATAAATGACATGTGTTACTGGTAATTATGCAAATGACACGATGATGTCATCAGATACACACCAACCCATGAAAGTATGACCAATCAGAGCGCAGATTGACTGACTGAAGATGTTTGACCAATCAGCTTTGGACAGCAAGGACACATCCTACACACCAACATCCAACAACACAACACAAACAAGCAACACAAACCACACAACAAAATCATGCAACAACACAACACAAACATCCAAACAGCATGCAAAAACACAAACATCCAACAACACAACACAAAAATGCAACAACACAACATAATCATGCAACAACACAACACCAACATCCAACAACACAATATAAACATCCAACAACACAACATAAACATTCAACAACACAAAACCAACATCCAACAACACAACACAAAATGCAACAACACAAACATCCAACAACACAACACAAACATGAAACACAATGCAAACATCCAACAACACAACAAAACCATACAACAATGCAGCATGCAAAAACACAAACATCCAACAACACAAAAACACAACACAAACATTCAACAACACAACATAAACATCCAACAACACAACAAAACCATCCAACAATGCAGCATGCAAAAACACAAACATCCAACAACACAAAAACACAACACAAACATTCAACAACACAACATAAACATCCAACAATGCAACACAACCATCCAACAATGCAGCATGCAAAAACACAAACATCCAACAACACAAAAACACAACACAAACATTCAACAACACAACATAAACATCCAACAACACAACAAAACCATCCAACAATGCAGCATGCAAAAACACAAACATCCAACAACACAAAAACACAACACAAACATTCAACAACACAACATAAACATCCAACAACGCAACCATCCAACAACACAGCATGCAAAAACACAAGCATCTAACAACACAAAAATGAAACAACACTAACATTGAACAACACAATCATGTAAAAACACAAAACAAACATCCAACAACACAACACAAATGTTCAACAACATAAATATGACAAACATCCAACAACACAACAATCCAACAACATAAATATGACAAACATGAAACAACACAAACATCCAACAACATGAATGAAAAACATAAAAACAACACAAACCAAAAATGAAACTACACAACACAACCATGTAACAACACAACACAACCATGTAACACAACACAACATGTAACAACACAAAACAAACATCCAACAACACAACACAAACATGCAACAACACAAACATCCAACAACACAACACAAACATTCAAACATACAAACAGGCTGTACTGCATCAACAAGCGACATCAGTGTGTAAAGGATATCACCACATGGAGCACTTCAGAAAGCCACTGTCAGTAACTACAGTTGGTCGCTACATCTGTAAGTGCAAGTTAAAACTCTCCTATGCAAAGCCACAGCCATTTATCAACAACACCCAGAAACGCCGTCGGCTTCGCTGGGCCTGAGCTCATCTAAGATGGACTGATGCAAAGTGGAAAAGTGTTCTGTGGTCTGACGAGTCCACATTTCTAATTGTTGTTGGAAACTGTGGACGTCGTGTCCTCCGGACCAAAGAGGAAAAGAACCATCCGGATTGTTCTAGGCGCAAAGTGTAAAAGGCAGCATGTGTGATGGTATGGGGGTGTATTAGTGTGTGATGGTATGGGGGTGTATTAGTGTGTGATGGTATGGGGGTGTATTAGTGTGTGATGGTATGGGGGTGTATTAGTGTGTGATGGTATGGGGGTGTATTAGTGTGTGATGGTATGGGGGTGTATTAGTGTGTGATGGTATGGGGGTGTATTAGTGTGTGATGGTATGGGGGTGTATTAGTGTGTGATGGTATGGGGGTGTATTAGTGTGTGATGGTATGGGGGTGTATTAGTGTGTGATGGTATGGGGGTGTATTAGTGTGTGATGGTATGGGGGTGTATTAGTGTGTGATGGTATGGGGGTGTATTAGTGTGTGATGGTATGGGGGTGTATTAGTGTGTGATGGTATGGGGGTGTATTAGTGTGTGATGGTATGGGGGTGTATTAGTGTGTGATGGTATGGGGGTGTATTAGTGTGTGATAGTATGGGGGTGTATTAGTGTGTGATGGTATGGGGGTGTATTAGTGTGTGGTGGTATGGGGGTGTATTAGTGTGTGATGGTATGGGGGTGTATTAGTGGCCAAGACATGGGTAAGTTACACATCTGTGAAGGCACCATTAATGCTGAAAGGTACATACAACTTTTGGAGCAACATATGTTGCCATCCAAGCAACGTTACCACGGACGTTACCATTATTATTAATAATAATAATAATAATAATAATAATAATAATAAAAATATTATTATTATTATTATTATTATTAATAATAATAATAATACTCAATAAATCATGTGTAAAAATGTATTCCTAAACATTGTGTATGTAATACAAATATTAATAATCAATCAATAAATGTGCAGCAACAATCACAGTCAGGTCACGTGACCTCTACTCATGGGCGCATTCACGTGCCCGCGCACTCCAAACTTCACACACACACACACGCAGTCGCGCGCACGCCACTCTCGCTCATCCCCGCCTGCAGCAATGTGCAAAGGCTCGCACGCACACGCGCGCGCGCACAACACAGACACACGCACGCGCCCCCCCTAATCAAGGGACGATGACTGACGCCGCGCGCGTTACCGTTCTCTGCGCGCGTGCTCGTGCTGGATGCTGGGCTTGGTGGGCGCCATCTTCCTCTCTCTCTCTCTCTCTCTCTCTCTCTCTCTCTCTGCAGTTGTTGGCGTCCTCACGTCGTGTCCGCGTCTCCCGCGCCGCGGCGGCGGTGACAGCAATGCGTCATGTCGTTAAGACAAAGCCATGTCCGTGCGCGCGGGCGTGCGCGAGCCTGCTCGTCCTCCTTCAGCAGCCGCGGCGGCGGCGCACCGGCGCGCGGTCAGCGGGCTGCTGCTGCTGCGGCGGCGGCGGCATGCCGCGGAGCCTCTTGCGTCCAGCGTGCGGCGCCGCCTCCTCCTCCTCGTCCGAGAAGAGCGGCGTGAGGGCGCAGCGGAAACGGCGGACATCCACGCCAGCGCCGCGCACTACACGCCGGCGGCGGAGCGTCTCTGGGCGGCCAGACGACGAGCGGCGTGTCCCCCCTCCTCCGGCGGCTGGCACATCCCGCGTCTTCTTTTCTCTCTCTCTCTCTCTCTCTCTCTCTCTCTCTCTCTCTCTCTCTCTCCCGCCCGGCGCGCCAAAACACGTTGATCGCCGTGCGTGCGTGTGCGCGCGTCCGCCGGTGAGCGCGCGCGCGCGTGTGTGTGTGTTTATTTAATTCTCCCCCCGGTCGCGTCTTACAGGTTGCATCCAATTCCAGCCTGTCGGGGGAGGGGGGGATGGGGCGAGGGGGGGGGGGGACTCTTAACTTTTTACGCCGCGTTACGTGTTGAATGTTCCAGAAGCGTCATGGTGTGACGTCATGACTTCAGACAAAGATGATTTACTGAAAGTGTGCTGGAATGTTGGCTCCGCCCCTTGCGCCAATGACCTGTCAAGGTCAATGCAGGGTACTCGAGCAAACATCAAAAAGGGGGCGTGTGGGGGGGGGCGTGGGGGGGTGGCTATGGCGGGAAAACAGCGATCTTTAGAGGAAGGACTGATGACTGATCACGTGACACGCTTTGATTGTTGAAACGTCATCCACTGTAGTGCACGTGTTTGAGTCAACACATGTCCACTGTAGTGGACGTGTTTGAGTCAACACATGTCCACTGTAGTGGACGTGTCTGAGTCAACACATGTCCACTGTAGTGGACGTGTTTGAGTCAACACATGTCCACTGCAGTGGACATGTCTTAGTCAACACATGTCCACTGTAGTGGACGTGTCTGAATCAACAAATGTCCACTGTAGTGGACGTGTCTGAGTCAACACATGTCCACTGTAGTGGACATGTCTGACTCAAGAAATGTCCACTGTAGTGGACGTGTTTGAGTCAACACATGTCCACTGTAGTGGACGTGTTTAAGTCAACACATGTCCACTGTAATGGACGTGTTTGAGTCAACACATGTCCACTGTAGTGGACGTGTCTGAGTCAACAAATGTCCACTGCAGTGGACGTGTCTGAGTCAACACATGTCCACTACAGTGGACATGTCTTAGTCAACACATGTCCACTATAGTGGACGTGTCTGAGTCAACAAATGTCCACTGTAGTGGACGTGTTTGAGTCAACACATGTCCACTGCAGTGGACATGTCTTAGTCAACACATGTCCACTGTAGTGGACGTGTCTGAGTCAACAAATGTCCACTGTAGTGGACGTGTCTGAGTCAACACATGTCCACTGTAGTGGACATGTCTGACACAAGAAATGTCCACTGTAGTGGACGTGTTTGAGTCAACACATGTCCACTGTAGTGGACGTGTCTGAGTCAACAAATGTCCACTGCTGTGGACGTGTCTGAGTCAACACATGTCCACTGTAGTGGACGTGTCTGAGTCAACACATGTCCACTGTAGTGGACGTGTTTGAGTCAACACATGTCCACTGTAGTGGACGTGTCTGAGTCAACACATGTCCACTGCAGTGGACGTGTCTGAGTCAACACATGTCCACTGTAGTGGACTTGTCTGAGTCAACAAATGTCCACTCCGAGTCAACAAATGTCCACTGTAGTGGACGTGTCTGAGTCAACACATGTCCACTGTAGTGGACGTGTCTGAGTCAACACATGTCCACTGTAGTGGACGTGTTTGAGTCAACACATGTCCACTGTAGTGGACGTGTCTGAGTCAACACATGTCCACTGCAGTGGACGTGTCTGAGTCAACACATGTCCACTGTAGTGGACTTGTCTGAGTCAACAAATGTCCACTCCGAGTCAACAAATGTCCACTGTAGTGGACGTGTCTGAGTCAACACATGTCCACTGTAGTGGACGTGTCTGAGTCAACAAATGTCCACTCCGAGTCAACACATGTCCACTGGAGTGGACGTGTCTGACAGTGGACATGTCTGAGTCAACACATGTCCACTGTAGTGGACGTGTCTGAGTCAACAAATGTCCACTCCGAGTCAACACATGTCCACTGTAGTGGACGTGTCTGAGTCAACACATGTCCACTGTAGTGGATGTGTCTGAGTCAACAAATGTCCACTGTAGTGGACGTGTCTGAGTCAACACATGTCCACTGTAGTGGACATGTCTGACTCAAGAAATGTCCACTGTAGTGGACGTCTCTGAGTCAACAAATGTCCACTGTAGTGGACGTGTCTGACTCAAGAAATGTCCACTGTAGTGGACGTCTCTGAGTCAACAAATGTCCACTGTAGTGGACGTGTCTGACTCAACACATGTCCACTGTAGTGGACGTGTCTGAGTCAACAAATGTCCACTGTAGTGGACGTGTCTGAGTCAACAAATGTCCACTGTAGTGGACATGTTATAGTCAACACATGTCCACTGTAGTGGACGTGTCTGAGTAAACAAATGTCCACTGTAGTGGACGTGTCTGAGTCAACAAATGTCCACTGTAGTGGACGTGTCTGAGTCAACAAATGTCCACTGGAGTGGACGTGTCTGAGTCAACAAATGTCCACTGGAGTGGACGTGTCTGAGTCAACACATGTCCACTGTAGTGGACGTGTCTGAGTCAACAAATGTCCACTGTAGTGGACGTGTCTGAGTCAACAAATGTCCACTGTAGTGGACGTGTCTGAGTCAACAAATGTCCACTGTGGTGGACGTGTTTGAGTCAACACATGTCCACTGGAGTGGACGTGTCTGAGTCAACAAATGTCCACTGCAGTGGACGTGTCTGAGTCAACACATGTCCACTGTAGTGGACGTGTCTGAGTCAACAAATGTCCACTGTAGTGGACGTGTCTGACTCAAGAAATGTCCACTGTAGTGGACGTGTCTGAGTCAACAAATGTCCACTGTAGTGGACGTGTTTGAGTCAACACATGTCCACTGCAGTGGACGTGTCTGAGTCAACACATGTCCACTGTAGTGGACGTGTTTGAGTCAACACATGTCCACTGTAGTGGACGTGTTTGAGTCAACACATGTCCACTGTAGTGGACGTGTCTGAGTCAACAAATGTCCACTGTAGTGGACGTGTCTGAGTCAACAAATGTCCACTGTAGTGGACGTGTCTGAGTCAACAAATGTCCACTGCAGTGGACGTGTTTGAGTCAACACATGTCCACTGGAGTGGACGTGTCTGAGTCAACACATGTCCACTGTAGTGGACGTGTCTGAGTCAACAAATGTCCACTGTAGTGGACATGTCTGACTCAAGTAATGTCCACTGTAGTGGACATGTCTGACTCAAGAAATGTCCACTGTAGTGGACGTGTCTGAGTCAACAAATGTCCACTGTAGTGGACGTGTTTGAGTCAACACATGTCCACTGCAGTGGACGTGTCTGAGTCAACACATGTCCACTGTAGTGGACGTGTTTGAGTCAACACATGTCCACTGTAGTGGACGTGTCTGAGTCAACAAATGTCCACTGTAGTGGACGTGTCTGAGTCAACAAATGTCCACTGTAGTGGACGTGTCTGAGTCAACACATGTCCACTGTAGTGGACGTGTCTGACTCAAGAAATGTCCACTGTAGTGGACGTCTCTGAGTCAACAAATGTCCACTGTAGTGGACGTGTCTGACTCAAGAAATGTCCACTGTAGTGGACGTCTCTGACTCAAGAAATGTCCACTGTAGTGGACGTCTCTGAGTCAACAAATGTCCACTGTAGTGGACGTGTCTGACTCAACACATGTCCACTGTAGTGGATGTGTCTGACTCAACACATGTCCACTGTAGTGGATGTGTTTGAGTCAACACATGTCCACTGTAGTGGACGTGTCTGAGTCAACAAATGTCCACTGTAGTGGACGTGTCTGAGTCAACAAATGTCCACTGTAGTGGACGTGTCTGAGCCAACACATGTCCACTGTAGTGGACGTGTTTGAGTCAACACATGTCCACTGCAGTGGACGTGTTTGAGTCAACACATGTCCACTGTAGTGGACGTGTCTGAGTCAACAAATGTCCACTGTAGTGGACATGTTTGAGTCAACACATGTCCACTGTAGTGGACGTGTCTGAGTCAACAAATGTCCACTGTAGTGGACGTGTCTGAGTCAACAAATGTCCACTGGAGTGGACGTGTCTGAGTCAACACATGTCCACTGTAGTGGACGTGTCTGAGTCAACAAATGTCCACTGTAGTGGACGTGTCTGAGTCAACAAATGTCCACTGTAGTGGACGTGTCTGAGTCAACAAATGTCCACTGTGGTGGACGTGTTTGAGTCAACACATGTCCACTGGAGTGGACGTGTCTGAGTCAACAAATGTCCACTGCAGTGGACGTGTCTGAGTCAACACATGTCCACTGTAGTGGACGTGTCTGAGTCAACAAATGTCCACTGTAGTGGACGTGTCTGACTCAAGAAATGTCCACTGTAGTGGACGTGTCTGAGTCAACAAATGTCCACTGTAGTGGACGTGTTTGAGTCAACACATGTCCACTGCAGTGGACGTGTCTGAGTCAACACATGTCCACTGTAGTGGACGTGTTTGAGTCAACACATGTCCACTGTAGTGGACGTGTTTGAGTCAACACATGTCCACTGTAGTGGACGTGTCTGAGTCAACAAATGTCCACTGTAGTGGACGTGTCTGAGTCAACAAATGTCCACTGTAGTGGACGTGTCTGAGTCAACAAATGTCCACTGCAGTGGACGTGTTTGAGTCAACACATGTCCACTGGAGTGGACGTGTCTGAGTCAACACATGTCCACTGTAGTGGACGTGTCTGAGTCAACAAATGTCCACTGTAGTGGACATGTCTGACTCAAGTAATGTCCACTGTAGTGGACATGTCTGACTCAAGAAATGTCCACTGTAGTGGACGTGTCTGAGTCAACAAATGTCCACTGTAGTGGACGTGTTTGAGTCAACACATGTCCACTGCAGTGGACGTGTCTGAGTCAACACATGTCCACTGTAGTGGACGTGTTTGAGTCAACACATGTCCACTGTAGTGGACGTGTCTGAGTCAACAAATGTCCACTGTAGTGGACGTGTCTGAGTCAACAAATGTCCACTGTAGTGGACGTGTCTGAGTCAACACATGTCCACTGTAGTGGACGTGTCTGACTCAAGAAATGTCCACTGTAGTGGACGTCTCTGAGTCAACAAATGTCCACTGTAGTGGACGTGTCTGACTCAAGAAATGTCCACTGTAGTGGACGTCTCTGACTCAAGAAATGTCCACTGTAGTGGACGTCTCTGAGTCAACAAATGTCCACTGTAGTGGACGTGTCTGACTCAACACATGTCCACTGTAGTGGATGTGTCTGACTCAACACATGTCCACTGTAGTGGATGTGTTTGAGTCAACACATGTCCACTGTAGTGGACGTGTCTGAGTCAACAAATGTCCACTGTAGTGGACGTGTCTGAGTCAACAAATGTCCACTGTAGTGGACGTGTCTGAGCCAACACATGTCCACTGTAGTGGACGTGTTTGAGTCAACACATGTCCACTGCAGTGGACGTGTTTGAGTCAACACATGTCCACTGCAGTGGACGTGTCTGAGTCAACACATGTCCACTGTAGTGGACGTGTTTGAGTCAACACATGTCCACTGCAGTGGACGTGTCTGAGTCAACACATGTCCACTGCAGTGGACGTGTCTGAGTCAACACATGTCCACTGTAGTGGACGTGTCTGAGTCAACACATGTCCACTGCAGTGGACGTGTCTGAGTCAACACATGTCCACTGTAGTGGACGTGTTTGAGTCAACACATGTCCACTGTAGTGGACGTGTCTGAGTCAACACATGTCCACTGTAGTGGACGTGTCTTAGTCAACACATGTCCACTGTAGTGGACATGTCTGACTCAAGAAATGTCCACTGTAGTGGACGTCTCTGAGTCAACAAATGTCCACTGTAGTGGACGTGTCTGACTCAAGAAATGTCCACTGTAGTGGACGTCTCTGAGTCAACAAATGTCCACTGTAGTGGACGTGTCTGACTCAACACATGTCCACTGTAGTGGACGTGTCTGAGTCAACAAATGTCCACTGTAGTGGACGTGTCTGAGTCAACAAATGTCCACTGCAGTGGACGTGTTTGAGTCAACACATGTCCACTGTAGTGGACGTGTCTGAGTCAACAAATGTCCACTGTAGTGGACGTGTCTGAGTCAACACATGTCCACTGCAGTGGACGTGTCTGAGTCAACACATGTCCGCTGTAGTGGACGTGTCTGAGTCAACACATGTCCACTGTAGTGGACGTGTCTGAGTCAACAAATGTCCACTGTAGTGGACGTGTCTGAGTCAACACATGTCCACTGTAGTGGACGTGTCTGAGTCAACACATGTCCACTGTAGTGGATGTGTCTGAGTCAACAAATGTCCACTGTAGTGGACGTGTCTGAGTCAACACATGTCCACTGTAGTGGACATGTCTGACTCAAGAAATGTCCACTGTAGTGGACGTCTCTGAGTCAACAAATGTCCACTGTAGTGGACGTGTCTGACTCAAGAAATGTCCACTGTAGTGGACGTCTCTGAGTCAACAAATGTCCACTGTAGTGGACGTGTCTGACTCAACACATGTCCACTGTAGTGGACGTGTCTGAGTCAACAAATGTCCACTGTAGTGGACGTGTCTGAGTCAACAAATGTCCACTGTAGTGGACATGTTTGAGTCAACACATGTCCACTGTAGTGGACGTGTCTGAGTCAACAAATGTCCACTGTAGTGGACGTGTCTGAGTCAACAAATGTCCACTGGAGTAGACGTGACCGTGTCAACAAATGTCCACTGTAGTGGACGTGTCCGAGTCAACAAATGTCCACTGTAGTGGACGTGTCTGAGTCAACAAATGTCCACTGGAGTAGACGTGACCGTGTCAACAAATGTCCACTGTAGTGGACGTGTCCGAGTCAACAAATGTCCACTGTAGTGGACGTGTCCGAGTCAACACATGTCCACTGTAGTGGACGTGTCCGAGTCAACACATGTCCACTGTAGTGGACGTGTCCAAGTCAACAAATGTCCACTGTAGTGGACGTGTCCGAGTCAACACATGTCCACTGTAGTGGACGTGTCCGAGTCAACAAATGTCCATTGTAGTGGACGTGTCCGAGTCAACACATGTCCACTGTAGTGGACTTTTGTGTTTTTAATTAATGTGGTATTTATTTGCCCAAATGTGTAAGTAAAATGACCAAACATAAGTTGAGCCTCTAGAGAAAAGTGCTACATAAATGTAATTCACAAACGTCCAGCACAGTGGACTTAGTTACTCTCATTCACAAACGTGCAATTTAAAAGAAAAAAAAACGTCCACTGTAGTGGACTTAGTGTTTTTGAACCCTATATTAATTATCTTCACAACTGGACAAGTAGGAAGAAATTAAAACGTCCACTATAGTGGACTTAGTGTTTTTGAACCCTATATTAATTATCTTCACAATTGTACAAGTAGGAAGAAATTAAAACGTCCACTAGAGTGGACTTGAGTGTTTTTGGTGAGAAAAAGAACAGTTCGAGGAACACCAAAGTCCACTGTAGTGGAGGTTTTTATTTCTTCTGGTACGATGGTGAAGATAATTAATATAGGGTTCAAAAACACTAAGTCCACTGTAGTGGACGTTGCTTCTCAGGAGCGTAGAGAAAAAAAAGTCTCTGAGATCTGACTCCGGTTTTGCTGCACGGGGACGTGGGCGGGCGTCACGGGGGGGCACTTTGGCTCCCAGCTGTTTGTTGGGGGGGCAAGTCATCAAAACCGTAAAGCTGGCTGTCTAAACCCAGGTCGGGGGAGGGGGGAGGGGGGACCTCTGAGGGCCCTCAGGGGGGCCTCTGACAGGATGACGACGATGGGTAAAAGACGGCCATGTTTAAATCAAGATGGAGGACGGGTGACGCGCAGGTAATACGTGTGTGTGTGTGTGTGTGTGTGCGTGCGTGTGTGTGCGTGCGTGCGTGCGTGCGTGCGTATGTGCGTGTGTGTGTATTTGTGTGTGTGTGTGTGTGTGTGTGTGTGTGTGTGTGTGTGTGTGTGTGTGTGTGTGTGTGTGTGTGTGTGTGTGTGTGTGTGTGTGTGTGTGTGTGTGTGTGTGTGTGTTGTGTGTGCGGGCCACCCCGCAGCTTGTGATGATTAGAGAAAAAACAAGCCCGCTGAGCGGACAAGGAAGCAATTATTCACCCTGAGAGTGAAGGAGACAAGGAAGCAAGGAAAGGAGCTAAGCACCTGCTAAATTCCCACAAAATCACCTTTGAACTTTAAAGTTTTTTATTATTTTTTTATTTTGCTGAATTTTCACAAAAATCCCCTTTGAACTTTAAAGTGTTTTTATCTTATTTTGTTGAATTCCCACGACGTCAGCTTTGACCTTTAACCTTTCTGTATTTTATTTTGTTGAATTCCCGCAAAATCACCATTGAACTGTAAAACCTGTTTTGTTTTTTTGTCAAATTTTCACAAAATGACCTTTGACCTTTAAACCTTTTTGTATTTTATTTTGTTGAATACCCGCAAAATCGCCTTTGAACTTTAACCTTTTGGTATTTTATTTTGTTGAATTCCCACAAAATCCCCTTTGACTTTTAAACGTATTTTTATTTTATTTTGTTGAATTCCCACAAAATCACCTTCGACCTTTAAACCGTTTTGGAATTTATTTTGTACTGTTACTTTGAAAATCATTTTATTTGTCATGAAAAACATTTTTCGTCTTGAAAATAATTTTTTGTCTAAAAAATCTTCTTTTACGTTGAAAATAATTTTTTTGTCTAGAATTCCCACAAAATCCCCTTTGACTTTTAAACTTGTTTTTATTTTATTTTGTTGAATTGCCACAAAATCCCCTTTGACCTTTATATCTTTTTGTATTTTAGTTTGTTGAATTCCCACAAAATCCCCTTTGACTTTTAAACTTGTTTTTATTTTATTTTGTTGAATTGCCACAAAATCCCCTTTGACCTTTATATCTTTTTGTATTTTATTTTGTTGAATTCCCACAAAAATCACCTTTGAGCCTCCGCACCTTTCCACTGCATTCCATCGTATTTGCAAAATAATGGATACCATTTATGGGGCCACCTACTTCCGGCCGCAGGTGAGCCAAATGAAGCCCGCGCGCGGTCTGACAGGATGTGGAAATGTGGAAATAATGTGGCAAAAAGTGTTGTTGACTTTTGCCACGCCGACTTCCGCCCGCAGCCACAGGTGCTTCCTACCTTTGCTGGTAGCCCGGAAGTCCCTGCACGCTCTGCGGGGGTCCGTTGGTGGCTCCCGGTACTGGCATTCGACACCCCGGGGCAGCGGACACCATCCCCCCGCCGCCTCCTCCTCCTCCTCCGGCAGCCGTCACCTGGACGCTGAAGTCCGGGAAGATCCTGATCATGGTCCCGCTCCGGGTGGTCCTCGGAATGAGCGCCGGTGGACTCGAACCTTCTTTGCCGCTTCTTCAACCTTCCGCCCGGACCATGGTGTCTTGTTCAATCTTCCGCCCGGACCATGATGTCCCGCTCCGGGAGCTAAGAAGTGCACTGGCCGCCTCACCGACGACTTTTTCTGGACGCGCGCGCGGTCATGGTCCCGGACGGTGCCGTCTAATTCCCGGCGAGCGCCGTTCTCCGTCCGCGGGAAGCGTCCTCGCGCGTCCGGTCATGCTCCGCCGGTGTGCGCGCGTGTGCGCGGGTGTGGAGGAATGTCGGAGAGCGACACGCTGCGTGCGCGTGCGCGCGCGCGCGACCGAGCGAGAGAGAGAGAGGGGGGGCGGGGGGGTTGGAGAGAGAGAGAGAGCGATGACGTGTTGCGTGTTCTCTCGGAGTGTTGAAGTAGGAAGTATCCACGGTCACGTGATGACAGTCACGTGATGACAGGTGCGCACCACTTTGGAGATGTTAATTAGCACGAGATGTGTTACTAATTAAACATTGATTAGTCTTTTTTTTATAGTTGGAGGATGCGTAGTTTAATTAGACTTTGTACTGTAGTCTTGGTACTTAGACCTCAATTAGACTTAGGACTGTAGTCTTGGTACTTAGACCTCATTTAGACTTTGTACTGTAGTCTTAGTACTTAGACCTCAATTAGACTTTGTACTGTAGTCTTAGTAATTAGACCTCATTTAGACTTAGGACTGTAGTCTTGGTACTTAGACGTCAATTAGACTTAGGACTGTAGTCTTGGTACTTAGACCTCAATTAGACTTTGTACTGTAGTCTTAGTACTTAGACCTCAATTAGACTTAGGACTGTAGTCTTGGTACTTAGACCTCATTTAGACTTTGTACTGTAGTCTTAGTACTTAGACCTCAATTAGACTTAGGACTGTAGTCTTGGTACTTAGACCTCATTTAGACTTTGTACTGTAGTCTTAGTACTTAGACCTCAATTAGACTTTGTACTGTAGTCTTGGTACTTAGACGTCAATTAGACTTAGGACTGTAGTCTTGGTACTTAGACCTCATTTAGACTTTGTACTGTAGTCTTAGTACTTAGACCTCAATTAGACTTAGGACTGTAGTCTTGGTACTTAGACCTCATTTAGACTTTGTACTGTAGTCTTAGTACTTAGACCTCAATTAGACTTTGTACTGTAGTCTTGGTACTTAGACCTCAATTAGACTTAGGACTGTAGTCTTGGTACTTAGACCTCATTTAGACTTTGTACTGTAGTCTTGGTACTTAGACCTCATTTAGACTTTGTACTGTAGTCTTAGTACTTAGACCTCAATTAGACTTAGGACTGTAGTCTTGGTACTTAGACCTCATTTAGACTTTGTACTGTAGTCTTAGTACTTAGACCTCAATTAGACTTTGTACTGTAGTCTTGGTACTTAGACGTCAATTAGACTTAGGACTGTAGTCTTGGTACTTAGACCTCATTTAGACTTTGTACTGTAGTCTTAGTACTTAGACCTCAATTAGACTTAGGACTGTAGTCTTGGTACTTAGACCTCATTTAGACTTTGTACTGTAGTCTTAGTACTTAGACCTCAATTAGACTTTGTACTGTAGTCTTGGTACTTAGACCTCAATTAGACTTAGGACTGTAGTCTTGGTACTTAGACCTCATTTAGACTTTGTACTGTAGTCTTAGTACTTAGACCTCAATTAGACTTTGTACTGTAGTCTTGGTACTTAGACCTCATTTAGACTTTGTACTGTAGTCTTAGTACTTAGACCTCAATTAGACTTTGTACTGTAGTCTTGATACTTAGACCTCAATTAGACTTAGGACTGTAGTCTTGGTACTTAGACCTCATTTAGACTTTGTACTGTAGTCTTGGTACTTAGACCTCAATTAGACTTAGGACTGTAGTCTTGGTACTTAGACCTCATTTAGACTTTGTACTGTAGTCTTAGTACTTAGACCTCAATTAGACTTAGGACTGTAGTCTTGGTACTTAGACCTCATTTAGACTTTGTACTGTAGTCTTAGTACTTAGACCTCAATTAGACTTAGGACTGTAGTCTTGGTACTTAGACCTCATTTAGACTTTGTACTGTAGTCTTAGTACTTAGACCTCAATTAGACTTTGTACTGTAGTCTTGGTACTTAGACCTCAATTAGACTTAGGACTGTAGTCTTGGTACTTAGACCTCATTTAGACTTTGTACTGTAGTCTTAGTACTTAGACCTCAATTAGACTTTGTACTGTAGTCTTGGTACTTAGACCTCATTTAGACTTTGTACTGTAGTCTTAGTACTTAGACCTCAATTAGACTTTGTACTGTAGTCTTGATACTTAGACCTCAATTAGACTTAGGACTGTAGTCTTGGTACTTAGACCTCATTTAGACTTTGTACTGTAGTCTTGGTACTTAGACCTCAATTAGACTTAGGACTGTAGTCTTGGTACTTAGACCTCATTTAGACTTTGTACTGTAGTCTTAGTACTTAGACCTCAATTAGACTTAGGACTGTAGTCTTGGTACTTAGACCTCATTTAGACTTTGTACTGTAGTCTTAGTACTTAGACCTCAATTAGACTTAGGACTGTAGTCTTGGTACTTAGACCTCATTTAGACTTTGTACTGTAGTCTTAGTACTTAGACCTCAATTAGACTTTGTACTGTAGTCTTGGTACTTAGACCTCAATTACACTTAGGACTGTAGTCTTGGTACTTAGACCTCATTTAGACTTTGTACTGTAGTCTTAGTACTTAGACCTCAATTAGACTTTGTACTGTAGTCTTGGTACTTAGACCTCATTTAGACTTTGTACTGTAGTCTTAGTACTTAGACCTCAATTAGACTTTGTACTGTAGTCTTGGTACTTAGACCTCAATTAGACTTAGGACTGTAGTCTTGGTACTTAGACCTCATTTAGACTTTGTACTGTAGTCTTGGTACTTAGACCTCAATTAGACTTAGGAATGTAGTCTTGGTACTTAGACCTCATTTAGACTTTGTACTGTAGTCTTAGTACTTAGACCTCAATTAGACTTAGGACTGTAGTCTTGGTACTTAGACCTCATTTAGACTTTGTACTGTAGTCTTAGTACTTAGACCTCAATTAAACTTTGTACTGTAGTCTTGGTACTTAGACCTCAATTAGACTTAGGACTGTAGTCTTGGTACTTAGACCTCATTTAGACTTTGTACTGTAGTCTTAGTACTTAGACCTCAAATAGACTTTGTACTGTAGTCTTGGTACTTAGACCTCATTTAGACTTTGTACTGTAGTCTTAGTACTTAGACCTCAATTAGACTTTGTACTGTAGTCTTGGTACTTAGACCTCAATTAGACTTAGGACTGTAGTCTTGGTACTTAGACCTCATTTAGACTTTGTACTGTAGTCTTAGTACTTAGACCTCAATTAGACTTAGGACTGTAGTCTTGGTACTTAGACCTCATTTAGTCTTTGTACTGTAGTCTTAGTACTTAGACCTCAATTAGACTTTGTACTGTAGTCTTGGTACTTAGACCTCAATTAGACTTTGTACTGTAGTCTTAGTAATTAGACCTCAATTAGACTTTGTACTGTAGTCTTGGTACTTAGACCTCAATTAGACTTTGTACTGTAGTCTTGGTACTTAGACCTCATTTAGACTTAGGACTGTAGTCTTGGTACTTAGACCTCAATTAGACTTTGTACTGTAGTCTTGGTACTTAGACCTCAATTAGACTTTGTACTGTAGTCTTAGTACTTAGACCTCAATTAGACGTTGTACTGTAGTCTTGGTACTTAGACCTCAATTAGACTTTGTACTGTAGTCTTAGTACTTAGACCTCAATTAGACTTTGTACTGTAGTCTTGGTACTTAGACCTCAATTAGACTTTGTACTGTAGTCTTGGTACTTAGACCTCAATTAGACGTTGTACTGTAGTCTTGGTACTTAGACCTCAATTAGACTTTGTACTGTAGTCTTAGTACTTAGACCTCAATTAGACTTTGTACTGTAGTCTTGGTACTTAGACCTCAATTAGACTTTGTACTGTAGTCTTGGTACTTAGACCTCATTTAGACTTAGGACTGTAGTCTTGGTACTTAGACCTCAATTAGACTTTGTACTGTAGTCTTGGTACTTAGACCTCAATTAGACTTTGTACTGTAGTCTTAGTACTTAGACCTCAATTAGACTTTGTACTGTAGTCTTGGTACTTAGACCTCATTTAGACTTAGGACTGTAGTCTTGGTACTTAGACCTCAATTAGACTTAGGACTGTAGTCTTGGTACTTAGACCTCAATTAGACTATGTACTGTAGTCTTGGTACTTAGACCGCAATTAGACTTTGTACTGTAGTCTTGGTACATAGACCTCAATTAGACTTTGTACTGTAGTCTTAGTACTTAGACCTCAATTAGACTTTGTACTGTAGTCTTGGTACTTAGACCTCATTTAGACTTAGGACTGTAGTCTTGGTACTTAGACCTCAATTAGACTTAGGACTGTAGTCTTGGTACTTAGACCTCATTTAGACTTAGGACTGTAGTCTTGGTACTTAGACCTCAATTAGACTTAGGACTGTAGTCTTGGTACTTAGACCTCATTTAGACTTAGGACTGTAGTCTTGGTACTTAGACCTCAATTAGACTTAGGACTGTAGTCTTGGTACTTAGACCTCAATTAGACTTTGTACTGTAGTCTTGGTACTTAGACCTCATTTAGACTTAGGACTGTAGTCTTGGTACTTAGACCTCAATTAGACTTAGGACTGTAGTCTTGGTTCTTAGACCTCAATTAGACTTAGGACTGTAGTCTTGGTACTTAGACCTCATTTAGACTTTGTACTGTAGTCTTAGTACTTAGACCTCAATTAGACTTAGGACTGTAGTCTTGGTACTTAGACCTCATTTAGACTTTGTACTGTAGTCTTAGTACTTAGACCTCAATTAGACTTTGTACTGTAGTCTTGGTACTTAGACCTCAATTAGACTTAGGACTGTAGTCTTGGTACTTAGACCTCATTTAGACTTTGTACTGTAGTCTTAGTACTTAGACCTCAATTAGACTTTGTACTGTAGTCTTGGTACTTAGACCTCATTTAGACTTTGTACTGTAGTCTTAGTACTTAGACCTCAATTAGACTTTGTACTGTAGTCTTGATACTTAGACCTCAATTAGACTTAGGACTGTAGTCTTGGTACTTAGACCTCATTTAGACTTTGTACTGTAGTCTTGGTACTTAGACCTCAATTAGACTTAGGACTGTAGTCTTGGTACTTAGACCTCATTTAGACTTTGTACTGTAGTCTTAGTACTTAGACCTCAATTAGACTTAGGACTGTAGTCTTGGTACTTAGACCTCATTTAGACTTTGTACTGTAGTCTTAGTACTTAAACCTCAATTAGACTTAGGACTGTAGTCTTGGTACTTAGACCTCATTTAGACTTTGTACTGTAGTCTTAGTACTTAGACCTCAATTAGACTTTGTACTGTAGTCTTGGTACTTAGACCTCAATTACACTTAGGACTGTAGTCTTGGTACTTAGACCTCATTTAGACTTTGTACTGTAGTCTTAGTACTTAGACCTCAATTAGACTTTGTACTGTAGTCTTGGTACTTAGACCTCATTTAGACTTTGTACTGTAGTCTTAGTACTTAGACCTCAATTAGACTTTGTACTGTAGTCTTGGTACTTAGACCTCAATTAGACTTAGGACTGTAGTCTTGGTACTTAGACCTCATTTAGACTTTGTACTGTAGTCTTGGTACTTAGACCTCAATTAGACTTAGGACTGTAGTCTTGGTACTTAGACCTCATTTAGACTTTGTACTGTAGTCTTAGTACTTAGACCTCAATTAGACTTAGGACTGTAGTCTTGGTACTTAGACCTCATTTAGACTTTGTACTGTAGTCTTAGTACTTAGACCTCAATTAAACTTTGTACTGTAGTCTTGGTACTTAGACCTCAATTAGACTTAGGACTGTAGTCTTGGTACTTAGACCTCATTTAGACTTTGTACTGTAGTCTTAGTACTTAGACCTCAAATAGACTTTGTACTGTAGTCTTGGTACTTAGACCTCATTTAGACTTTGTACTGTAGTCTTAGTACTTAGACCTCAATTAGACTTTGTACTGTAGTCTTGGTACTTAGACCTCAATTAGACTTAGGACTGTAGTCTTGGTACTTAGACCTCATTTAGACTTTGTACTGTAGTCTTAGTACTTAGACCTCAATTAGACTTAGGACTGTAGTCTTGGTACTTAGACCTCATTTAGTCTTTGTACTGTAGTCTTAGTACTTAGACCTCAATTAGACTTTGTACTGTAGTCTTGGTACTTAGACCTCAATTAGACTTTGTACTGTAGTCTTAGTAATTAGACCTCAATTAGACTTTGTACTGTAGTCTTGGTACTTAGACCTCAATTAGACTTTGTACTGTAGTCTTGGTACTTAGACCTCATTTAGACTTAGGACTGTAGTCTTGGTACTTAGACCTCAATTAGACTTTGTACTGTAGTCTTGGTACTTAGACCTCAATTAGACGTTGTACTGTAGTCTTGGTACTTAGACCTCAATTAGACTTTGTACTGTAGTCTTAGTACTTAGACCTCAATTAGACTTTGTACTGTAGTCTTGGTACTTAGACCTCAATTAGACTTTGTACTGTAGTCTTGGTACTTAGACCTCAATTAGACGTTGTACTGTAGTCTTGGTACTTAGACCTCAATTAGACTTTGTACTGTAGTCTTAGTACTTAGACCTCAATTAGACTTTGTACTGTAGTCTTGGTACTTAGACCTCAATTAGACTTTGTACTGTAGTCTTGGTACTTAGACCTCATTTAGACTTAGGACTGTAGTCTTGGTACTTAGACCTCAATTAGACTTTGTACTGTAGTCTTGGTACTTAGACCTCAATTAGACTTTGTACTGTAGTCTTAGTACTTAGACCTCAATTAGACTTTGTACTGTAGTCTTGGTACTTAGACCTCATTTAGACTTAGGACTGTAGTCTTGGTACTTAGACCTCAATTAGACTTAGGACTGTAGTCTTGGTACTTAGACCTCAATTAGACTATGTACTGTAGTCTTGGTACTTAGACCGCAATTAGACTTTGTACTGTAGTCTTGGTACATAGACCTCAATTAGACTTTGTACTGTAGTCTTAGTACTTAGACCTCAATTAGACTTTGTACTGTAGTCTTGGTACTTAGACCTCATTTAGACTTAGGACTGTAGTCTTGGTACTTAGACCTCAATTAGACTTAGGACTGTAGTCTTGGTACTTAGACCTCATTTAGACTTAGGACTGTAGTCTTGGTACTTAGACCTCAATTAGACTTAGGACTGTAGTCTTGGTACTTAGACCTCATTTAGACTTAGGACTGTAGTCTTGGTACTTAGACCTCAATTAGACTTAGGACTGTAGTCTTGGTACTTAGACCTCAATTAGACTTTGTACTGTAGTCTTGGTACTTAGACCTCATTTAGACTTAGGACTGTAGTCTTGGTACTTAGACCTCAATTAGACTTAGGACTGTAGTCTTGGTTCTTAGACCTCAATTAGACTTAGGACTGTAGTCTTGGTACTTAGACCTCATTTAGACTTTGTACTGTAGTCTTAGTACTTAGACCTCAATTAGACTTAGGACTGTAGTCTTGGTACTTAGACCTCATTTAGACTTTGTACTGTAGTCTTAGTACTTAGACCTCAATTAGACTTTGTACTGTAGTCTTGGTACTTAGACCTCAATTAGACTTAGGACTGTAGTCTTGGTACTTAGACCTCATTTAGACTTTGTACTGTAGTCTTAGTACTTAGACCTCAATTAGACTTTGTACTGTAGTCTTGGTACTTAGACCTCATTTAGACTTTGTACTGTAGTCTTAGTACTTAGACCTCAATTAGACTTTGTACTGTAGTCTTGATACTTAGACCTCAATTAGACTTAGGACTGTAGTCTTGGTACTTAGACCTCATTTAGACTTTGTACTGTAGTCTTGGTACTTAGACCTCAATTAGACTTAGGACTGTAGTCTTGGTACTTAGACCTCATTTAGACTTTGTACTGTAGTCTTAGTACTTAGACCTCAATTAGACTTAGGACTGTAGTCTTGGTACTTAGACCTCATTTAGACTTTGTACTGTAGTCTTAGTACTTAGACCTCAATTAGACTTAGGACTGTAGTCTTGGTACTTAGACCTCATTTAGACTTTGTACTGTAGTCTTAGTACTTAGACCTCAATTAGACTTTGTACTGTAGTCTTGGTACTTAGACCTCAATTACACTTAGGACTGTAGTCTTGGTACTTAGACCTCATTTAGACTTTGTACTGTAGTCTTAGTACTTAGACCTCAATTAGACTTTGTACTGTAGTCTTGGTACTTAGACCTCATTTAGACTTTGTACTGTAGTCTTAGTACTTAGACCTCAATTAGACTTTGTACTGTAGTCTTGGTACTTAGACCTCAATTAGACTTAGGACTGTAGTCTTGGTACTTAGACCTCATTTAGACTTTGTACTGTAGTCTTGGTACTTAGACCTCAATTAGACTTAGGACTGTAGTCTTGGTACTTAGACCTCATTTAGACTTTGTACTGTAGTCTTAGTACTTAGACCTCAATTAGACTTAGGACTGTAGTCTTGGTACTTAGACCTCATTTAGACTTTGTACTGTAGTCTTAGTACTTAGACCTCAATTAAACTTTGTACTGTAGTCTTGGTACTTAGACCTCAATTAGACTTAGGACTGTAGTCTTGGTACTTAGACCTCATTTAGACTTTGTACTGTAGTCTTAGTACTTAGACCTCAAATAGACTTTGTACTGTAGTCTTGGTACTTAGACCTCATTTAGACTTTGTACTGTAGTCTTAGTACTTAGACCTCAATTAGACTTTGTACTGTAGTCTTGGTACTTAGACCTCAATTAGACTTAGGACTGTAGTCTTGGTACTTAGACCTCATTTAGACTTTGTACTGTAGTCTTAGTACTTAGACCTCAATTAGACTTAGGACTGTAGTCTTGGTACTTAGACCTCATTTAGTCTTTGTACTGTAGTCTTAGTACTTAGACCTCAATTAGACTTTGTACTGTAGTCTTGGTACTTAGACCTCAATTAGACTTTGTACTGTAGTCTTAGTAATTAGACCTCAATTAGACTTTGTACTGTAGTCTTGGTACTTAGACCTCAATTAGACTTTGTACTGTAGTCTTGGTACTTAGACCTCATTTAGACTTAGGACTGTAGTCTTGGTACTTAGACCTCAATTAGACTTTGTACTGTAGTCTTGGTACTTAGACCTCAATTAGACTTTGTACTGTAGTCTTAGTACTTAGACCTCAATTAGACGTTGTACTGTAGTCTTGGTACTTAGACCTCAATTAGACTTTGTACTGTAGTCTTAGTACTTAGACCTCAATTAGACTTTGTACTGTAGTCTTGGTACTTAGACCTCAATTAGACTTTGTACTGTAGTCTTGGTACTTAGACCTCAATTAGACGTTGTACTGTAGTCTTGGTACTTAGACCTCAATTAGACTTTGTACTGTAGTCTTAGTACTTAGACCTCAATTAGACTTTGTACTGTAGTCTTGGTACTTAGACCTCAATTAGACTTTGTACTGTAGTCTTGGTACTTAGACCTCATTTAGACTTAGGACTGTAGTCTTGGTACTTAGACCTCAATTAGACTTTGTACTGTAGTCTTGGTACTTAGACCTCAATTAGACTTTGTACTGTAGTCTTGGTACTTAGACCTCAATTAGACTTTGTACTGTAGTCTTAGTACTTAGACCTCAATTAGACTTTGTACTGTAGTCTTGGTACTTAGACCTCATTTAGACTTAGGACTGTAGTCTTGGTACTTAGACCTCAATTAGACTTAGGACTGTAGTCTTGGTACTTAGACCTCAATTAGACTATGTACTGTAGTCTTGGTACTTAGACCGCAATTAGACTTTGTACTGTAGTCTTGGTACATAGACCTCAATTAGACTTTGTACTGTAGTCTTAGTACTTAGACCTCAATTAGACTTTGTACTGTAGTCTTGGTACTTAGACCTCATTTAGACTTAGGACTGTAGTCTTGTTACTTAGACCTCAATTAGACTTAGGACTGTAGTCTTGGTACTTAGACCTCATTTAGACTTAGGACTGTAGTCTTGGTACTTAGACCTCAATTAGACTTAGGACTGTAGTCTTGGTACTTAGACCTCATTTAGACTTAGGACTGTAGTCTTGGTACTTAGACCTCAATTAGACTTAGGACTGTAGTCTTGGTACTTAGACCTCAATTAGACTTTGTACTGTAGTCTTGGTACTTAGACCTCATTTAGACTTAGGACTGTAGTCTTGGTACTTAGACCTCAATTAGACTTAGGACTGTAGTCTTGGTTCTTAGACCTCAATTAGACTTAGGACTGTAGTCTTGGTACTTAGACCTCATTTAGACTTTGTACTGTAGTCTTAGTACTTAGACCTCAATTAGACTTAGGACTGTAGTCTTGGTACTTAGACCTCATTTAGACTTTGTACTGTAGTCTTATTACTTAGACCTCAATTAGACTTTGTACTGTAGTCTTGGTACTTAGACCTCAATTAGACTTAGGACTGTAGTCTTGGTACTTAGACCTCATTTAGACTTTGTACTGTAGTCTTAGTACTTAGACCTCAATTAGACTTTGTACTGTAGTCTTGGTACTTAGACCTCAATTAGACTTAGGACTGTAGTCTTGGTACTTAGACCTCATTTAGACTTTGTACTGTAGTCTTAGTACTTAGACCTCAATTAGACTTAGGACTGTAGTCTTGGTACTTAGACCTCATTTAGTCTTTGTACTGTAGTCTTAGTACTTAGACCTCAATTAGACTTTGTACTGTAGTCTTGGTACTTAGACCTCAATTAGACTTTGTACTGTAGTCTTGGTACTTAGACCTCATTTAGACTTAGGACTGTAGTCTTGGTACTTAGACCTCAATTAGACTTTGTACTGTAGTCTTGGTACTTAGACCTCAATTAGACTTTGTACTGTAGTCTTGGTACTTAGACCTCAATTAGACTTAGGACTGTAGTCTTGGTACTTAGACCTCAATTAGACTTTGTACTGTAGTCTTAGTACTTAGACCTCAATTAGACGTTGTACAGTAGTCTTGGTACTTAGACCTCAATTAGACTTTGTACTGTAGTCTTAGTACTTAGACCTCAATTAGACTTTGTACTGTAGTCTTGGTACTTAGACCTCAATTAGACTTTGTACTGTAGTCTTGGTACTTAGACCTCATTTAGACTTTGTACTGTAGTCTTGGTACTTAGACCTCAATTAGACTTTGTACTGTAGTCTTAGTACTTAGACCTCAATTAGACTTTGTACTGTAGTCTTGGTACTTAGACCTCAATTAGACTTTGTACTGTAGTCTTGGTACTTAGACCTCATTTAGACTTAGGACTGTAGTCTTGGTACTTAGACCTCAATTAGACTTTGTACTGTAGTCTTGGTACTTAGACCTCAATTAGACTTTGTACTGTAGTCTTAGTACTTAGACCTCAATTAGACTTTGTACTGTAGTCTTGGTACTTAGACCTCAATTAGACTTTGTACTGTAGTCTTAGTACTTAGACCTCAATTAGACTTTGTACTGTAGTCTTGGTACTTAGACCTCATTTAGACTTAGGACTGTAGTCTTGGTACTTAGACCTCAATTAGACTTTGTACTGTAGTCTTGGTACTTAGACCTCAATTAGACTTTGTACTGTAGTCTTAGTACTTAGACCTCAATTAGACTTTGTACTGTAGTCTTGGTACTTAGACCTCAATTAGACTTTGTACTGTAGTCTTAGTAATTAGACCTCAATTAGACTTTGTACTGTAGTCTTGGTACTTAGACCTCAATTAGACTTTGTACTGTAGTCTTGGTACTTAGACCTCATTTAGACTTAGGACTGTAGTCTTGGTACTTAGACCTCAATTAGACTTTGTACTGTAGTCTTGGTACTTAGACCTCAATTAGACTTTGTACTGTAGTCTTAGTACTTAGACCTCAATTAGACGTTGTACTGTAGTCTTGGTACTTAGACCTCAATTAGACTTTGTACTGTAGTCTTAGTACTTAGACCTCAATTAGACTTTGTACTGTAGTCTTGGTACTTAGACCTCAATTAGACTTTGTACTGTAGTCTTGGTACTTAGACCTCAATTAGACGTTGTACTGTAGTCTTGGTACTTAGACCTCAATTAGACTTTGTACTGTAGTCTTAGTACTTAGACCTCAATTAGACTTTGTACTGTAGTCTTGGTACTTAGACCTCAATTAGACTTTGTACTGTAGTCTTGGTACTTAGACCTCATTTAGACTTAGGACTGTAGTCTTGGTACTTAGACCTCAATTAGACTTTGTACTGTAGTCTTGGTACTTAGACCTCAATTAGACTTTGTACTGTAGTCTTGGTACTTAGACCTCAATTAGACTTTGTACTGTAGTCTTAGTACTTAGACCTCAATTAGACTTTGTACTGTAGTCTTGGTACTTAGACCTCATTTAGACTTAGGACTGTAGTCTTGGTACTTAGACCTCAATTAGACTTAGGACTGTAGTCTTGGTACTTAGACCTCAATTAGACTATGTACTGTAGTCTTGGTACTTAGACCGCAATTAGACTTTGTACTGTAGTCTTGGTACATAGACCTCAATTAGACTTTGTACTGTAGTCTTAGTACTTAGACCTCAATTAGACTTTGTACTGTAGTCTTGGTACTTAGACCTCATTTAGACTTTGTACTGTAGTCTTGGTACTTAGACCTCATTTAGACCTTGTACTGTAGTCTTGGTACTTAGACCTCATTTAGACTTTGTACTGTAGTCTTGGTACTTAGACCTCAATTAGACTTAGGACTGTAGTCTTGGTACTTAGACCTCATTTAGACTTTGTACAATAGTCTTGGTACTTAGACCTCATTTAGACTTAGGACTGTAGTCTTGGTACTTAGACCTCAATTAGACTTAGGACTGTAGTCTTGGTACTTAGACCTCAATTAGATTTTGTACTGTAGTCTTGGTACTTAGACCTCAATTAGACTTAGGACTGTAGTCTTGGTACTTAGACCTCATTTAGACTTAGGACTGTAGGCTTGGTACTT
>NC_084753.1:43614690-43643202 GCF_033978785.1 Entelurus aequoreus | reverse complement strand
TCCTTCTCTCGATCAGACACTTAGAAAAAAACGGAAAAAAAAAAAAAAAAAAAATTGGATTTTTTTCTAAGTACAAAATCGAGAGAGGCTAAAAATCACCTCTTTTTCCTCTCTCGATCAGACACTTAGAAAAAAAACGGAAAAAAAAAAAAAAAAAATTTGGATTTTTTTCTAAGTACAAAATCGAGAGAGGCTAAAAATCACCTCTTTTCCTTCTCTCGATCAGACACTTAGAAAAAAACGGAAAAAAAAAAAAAAATTTGGATTTTTTCTAAGTACAAAATCGAGAGTGGCTAAAAATCACCTCTTTTTCCTTCTCTCGATCAGACACTTAGAAAAAAAACGGAAAAAAAAAAAAAAAAAATTGGATTTTTTCTAAGTACAAAATCGAGAGTGGCTAAAAATCACCTCTTTTTCCTTCTCTCGATCAGACACTTAGAAAAAAAACGGAAAAAAAAAAAAAAAAATTGGATTTTTTCTAAGTACAAAATCGAGAGAGGCTAAAAATCACCTCTTTTTCCTTCTCTCGATCAGACACTTAGAAAAAAAAACGGAAAAAAAAAAAAAAAAATTTGGATTTTTTCTAAGTACAAAATCGAGAGTGGCTAAAAATCACCTCTTTTTCCTTCTCTCGATCAGACACTTAGAAAAAAAAACGGAAAAAAAAAAAAAAAAATTTGGATTTTTTCTAAGTACAAAATCGAGAGAGGCTAAAAATCACCTCTTTTTCCTTCTCTCGATCAGACACTTAGAAAAAAAACGGAAAAAAAAAAAAAAAAATTTGGATTTTTTCTAAGTACAAAATCGAGAGTGGCTAAAAATCACCTCTTTTTCCTTCTCTCGATCAGACACTAGAAAAAAAACGGAAAAAAAAAAAAAAAAAATTTGGATTTTTTCTAAGTACAAAATCGAGAGTGGCTAAAAATCACCTCTTTTTCCTTCTCTCGATCAGACACTTAGAAAAAAAAATGAAAAAAAAAAAAAAAAAAATTGGATTTTTTCTAAGTACAAAATCGAGAGAGGCTAAAAATCACCTCTTTTTCCTTCTCTCGATCAGACACTTAGAAAAAAAACGGAAAAAAAAAAAAAAAAAATTTGGATTTTTTCTAAGTACAAAATCGAGAGAGGCTAAAAATCACCTCTTTTTCCTTCTCTCGATCAGACACTTAGAAAAAAAACGGAAAAAAAAAAAAAAAAATTTGGATTTTTTCTAAGTACAAAATCGAGAGTGGCTAAAAATCACCTCTTTTTCCTTCTCTCGATCAGACACTTAGAAAAAAAACGGAAAAAAAAAAAAAAAAAATTTGGATTTTTTCTAAGTACAAAATCGAGAGTGGCTAAAAATCACCTCTTTTTCCTTCTCTCGATCAGACACTTAGAAAAAAAAATGAAAAAAAAAAAAAAAAATTTGATTTTTTCTAAGTACAAAATCGAGAGAGGCTAAAAATCACCTCTTTTTCCTTCTCTCGATCAGACACTTAGAAAAAAAACGGAAAAAAAAAAAAAAAATTTGGATTTTTTCTAAGTACAAAATCGAGAGTGGCTAAAAATCACCTCTTTTTCCTTCTCTCGATCAGACACTTAGAAAAAAAACGGAAAAAAAAAATAAAAAATTTGGATTTTTTCTAAGTACAAAATCGAGAGAGGCTAAAAATCACCTCTTTTTCCTTCTCTCGATCAGACACTTAGAAAAAAAAACGGAAAAAAAAAAAATAAAAATTTGGATTTTTTCTAAGTACAAAATCGAGAGTGGCTAAAAATCACCTCTTTTTCCTTCTCTCGATCAGACACTTAGAAAAAAAACGGAAAAAAAAAAAAAAAAAATTTGGATTTTTTCTAAGTACAAAATCGAGAGTGGCTAAAATCACCTCTTTTTCCTTCTCTCGATCAGACACTTAGAAAAAAAAATGAAAAAAAAAAAAAAAAATTGGATTTTTTCTAAGTACAAAATCGAGAGAGGCTAAAAATCACCTCTTTTTCCTTCTCTCGATCAGACACTTAGAAAAAAAACGGAAAAAAAAAAAAAAAAATTTGGATTTTTTCTAAGTACAAAATCGAGAGTGGCTAAAAATCACCTCTTTTTCCTTCTCTCGATCAGACACTTAGGAAAAAAAACTGAAAAAAAAAAAATAAAAAATTTGGATTTTTTCTAAGTACAAAATCGAGAGAGGCTAAAAATCACCTCTTTTTCCTTTTCTCGATCAGACACTTAGAAAAAAAACGGAAAAAAAAAAAAAAAAAATTGGATTTTTTCTAAGTACAAAATCGAGAGAGGCTAAAATCACCTCTTTTTCCTTCTCTCGATCAGACACTTAGAAAAAAAAATGAAAAAAAAAAAAAAAAATTGGATTTTTTTCTAAGTACAAAATCGAGAGAGGCTAAAAATCACCTCTTTTTCCTTCTCTCGATCAGACACTTAGAAAAAAAACGGAAAAAAAAAAAAAAAAAAATTTGGATTTTTTCTAAGTACAAAATCGAGAGTGGCTAAAAATCACCTCTTTTTCCTTCTCTCGATCAGACACTTAAAAAAAAAAACGGAAAAAAAAAAAAAAAAATTTGGATTTTTCTAAGTACAAAATCGAGAGTGGCTAAAAATCACCTCTTTTTCCTTCTCTCGATCAGACACTTAGAAAAAAAAATGAAAAAAAAAAAAAAAATTAGGATTTTTTCTAAGTACAAAATCGAGAGAGGCTAAAAATCACCTCTTTTTCCTTCTCTCGATCAGACACTTAGAAAAAAAACGGAAAAAAAAAAAAAAAAAATTTGGATTTTTTCTAAGTACAAAATCGAGAGTGGCTAAAAATCACCTCTTTTTCCTTCTCTCGATCAGACACTTAGGAAAAAAAACTGAAAAAAAAAAAAAAAAAAATTTGGATTTTTTCTAAGTACAAAATCGAGAGAGGCTAAAAATCACCTCTTTTTCCTTTTCTCGATCAGACACTTAGAAAAAAAACGGAAAAAAAAAAAAAAAAAAATTGATTTTTTCTAAGTACAAAATCGAGAGAGGCTAAAAATCACCTCTTTTTCCTTTTCTCGATCAGACACTTAGAAAAAAAAACGGAAAAAAAAAAAAAAAAAATTTGGATTTTTTCTAAGTACAAAATCGAGAGAGGCTAAAAATCACCTCTTTTTCCTTCTCTCGATCAGACACTTAGAAAAAAAAATGAAAAAAAAAAAAAAAAATTGGATTTTTTCTAAGTACAAAATCGAGAGAGGCTAAAAATCACCTCTTTTTCCTTCTCTCGATCAGACACTTAGAAAAAAAACGGAAAAAAAAAATAATAATTTGGATTTTTTCTAAGTACAAAATCGAGAGTGGCTAAAAATCACCTCTTTTTCCTTCTCTCGATCAGACACTTAGAAAAAAAACGGAAAAAAAAAAAAAAAAAAATTGGATTTTTTCTAAGTACAAAATCGAGAGAGGCTAAAAATCACCTCTTTTTCCTTTTCTCGATCAGACACTTAGAAAAAAAACGGAAAAAAAAAAAAAAAAATTTGGATTTTTTCTAAGTACAAAATCGAGAGAGGCTAAAAATCACCTCTTTTTCCTTCTCTCGATCAGACACTTAGAAAAAAAACGAAAAAAAAAAAAAAAAAATTTGGATTTTTTTTTGTACAAAATCGAGAGTGGCTAAAAATCACCTCTTTTTCCTTCTCTCGATCAGACACTTAGAAAAAAAACGGAAAAAAAAAAAAAAAATTTGGATTTTTTCTAAGTACAAAATCGAGAGTGGCTAAAAATCACCTCTTTTTCCTTCTCTCGATCAGACACTTAGAAAAAAAACGGAAAAAAAAAAATAAAAAATTTGGATTTTTTCTAAGTACAAAATCGAGAGAGGCTAAAAATCACCTCTTTTTCCTTCTCTCGATCAGACACTTAGAAAAAAAACGGAAAAAAAAAAAAAAAAAATTTGGATTTTTTCTAAGTACAAAATCGAGAGTGGCTAAAATCACCTCTTTTTCCTTCTCTCGATCAGACACTTAGAAAAAAAACGGAAAAAAAAAAAAAAAAATTTGGATTTTTTCTAAGTACAAAATCGAGAGTGGCTAAAAATCACCTCTTTTTCCTTCTCTCGATCAGACACTTAGAAAAAAAAATGAAAAAAAAAAAAAAAAAAATTGGATTTTTTCTAAGTACAAAATCGAGAGAGGCTAAAAATCACCTCTTTTTCCTTCTCTCGATCAGACACTTAGAAAAAAAACGGAAAAAAAAAAAAAAAAAAATTGGATTTTTTCTAAGTACAAAATCGAGAGTGGCTAAAAATCACCTCTTTTTCCTTCTCTCGATCAGACACTTAGGAAAAAAAACTGAAAAAAAAAAATAAAAAATTTGGATTTTTCTAAGTACAAAATCGAGAGAGGCTAAAAATCACCTCTTTTTCCTTTTCTCGATCAGACACTTAGAAAAAAAACGGAAAAAAAAAAAAAAAAAAATTGGATTTTTTCTAAGTACAAAATCGAGAGAGGCTAAAAATCACCTCTTTTTCCTTCTCTCGATCAGACACTTAGAAAAAAAAATGAAAAAAAAAAAAAAAAAATTGGATTTTTTCTAAGTACAAAATCGAGAGAGGCTAAAAATCACCTCTTTTTCCTTCTCTCGATCAGACACTTAGAAAAAAAACGGAAAAAAAAAAAAAAAAAAATTTGGATTTTTTCTAAGTACAAAATCGAGAGTGGCTAAAAATCACCTCTTTTTCCTTCTCTCGATCAGACACTTAAAAAAAAAACGGAAAAAAAAAAAAAAAAAATTTGGATTTTTTCTAAGTACAAAATCGAGAGTGGCTAAAAATCACCTCTTTTTCCTTCTCTCGATCAGACACTTAGAAAAAAAAATGAAAAAAAAAAAAAAAAATAGGATTTTTTCTTAGTACAAAATCGAGAGAGGCTAAAAATCACCTCTTTTTCCTTCTCTCGATCAGACACTTAGAAAAAAAACGGAAAAAAAAAAAAAAAAAATTGGATTTTTTCTAAGTACAAAATCGAGAGTGGCTAAAAATCACCTCTTTTTCCTTCTCTCGATCAGACACTTAGGAAAAAAAACTGAAAAAAAAAAAAAAAAAAATTTGGATTTTTTCTAAGTACAAAATCGAGAGAGGCTAAAAATCACCTCTTTTTCCTTTTCTCGATCAGACACTTAGAAAAAAAAACGGAAAAAAAAAAAAAAAAAAAATTATTTTGGATTTTTTTCTAAGTACAAAATCGAGAGAGGCTAAAAATCACCTCTTTTTCCTTTTCTCGATCAGACACTTAGAAAAAAAACGGAAAAAAAAAAAAAAAAAATTGGATTTTTTCTAAGTACAAAATCGAGAGAGGCTAAAAATCACCTCTTTTTCCTTCTCTCGATCAGACACTTAGAAAAAAAAATGAAAAAAAAAAAAAAAAAATTGGATTTTTTCTAAGTACAAAATCGAGAGAGGCTAAAAATCACCTCTTTTTCCTTCTCTCGATCAGACACTTAGAAAAAAAAACGGAAAAAAAAAAATAATAATTTGGATTTTTTCTAAGTACAAAATCGAGAGTGGCTAAAAATCACCTCTTTTTCCTTCTCTCGATCAGACACTTAGAAAAAAAACGGAAAAAAAAAAAAAAAAAATTGGATTTTTTCTAAGTACAAAATCGAGAGAGGCTAAAAATCACCTCTTTTTCCTTTTCTCGATCAGACACTTAGAAAAAAAACGGAAAAAAAAAAAAAAAATTTGGATTTTTTCTAAGTACAAAATCGAGAGAGGCTAAAAATCACCTCTTTTTCCTTCTCTCGATCAGACACTTAGAAAAAAAACGAAAAAAAAAAAAAAAAAAATTTGGATTTTTTTTTGTACAAAATCGAGAGTGGCTAAAAATCACCTCTTTTTCCTTCTCTCGATCAGACACTTAGAAAAAAAACGGGAAAAAAAAAAAAAAAAATTGGATTTTTTCTAAGTACAAAATCGAGAGAGGCTAAAAATCACCTCTTTTTCCTTCTCTCGATCAGACACTTAGAAAAAAAACTGAAAAAAAAAATAAAAAATTTGGATTTTTTCTAAGTACAAAATCGAGAGTGGCTAAAAATCACCTCTTTTTCCTTCTCTCGATCAGACACTTAGAAAAAAAATGGAAAAAAAAAAAAAAAAAATTTGGATTTTTTTATAAGTACAAAATCGAGAGTGGCTAAAAATCACCTCTTTTTCCTTCTCTCGATCAGACACTTAGAAAAAAAAAAAAAAAAAAAATTTGATTTTTTCTAAGTACAAAATCGAGAGAGGCTAAAAATCACCTCTTTTTCCTTCTCTCGATCAGACACTTAGAAAAAAAACGGAAAAAAAAAAAAAAAAAATTTGGATTTTTTATAAGTACAAAATCGAGAGTGGCTAAAAATCACCTCTTTTTCCTTCTCTCGATCAGACACTTAGAAAAAAAACGGAAAAAAAAAAAAAAAAAATTAGGATTTTTTCTAAGTACAAAATCGAGAGAGGCTAAAAATCACCTCTTTTTCCTTTTCTCGATCAGACACTGAGAAAAAAAACGGAAAAAAAAAAAAAAAAAAATTGGATTTTTTCTAAGTACAAAATCGAGAGAGGCTAAAAATCACCTCTTTTTCCTTCTCTCGATCAGACACTTAGAAAAAAAACGGAAAAAAAAAAAAAAAAAAATTTGCATTTTTTCTAAGTACAAAATCGAGAGTGGCTAAAAATCACCTCTTTTTCCTTCTCTCGATCAGACACTTAGAAAAAAAACGGAAAAAAATAAAAAAAAAAATTGGATTTTTTCTAAGTACAAAATCGAGAGAGGCTAAATATCACCTCTTTTTCCTTTTCTCGATCAGACACTTAGAAAAAAAACGGAAAAAAAAAAAATAAAAATTTGGATTTTTTCTAAGTACAAAATCGAGAGAGGCTAAAAATCACCTCTTTTTCCTTCTCTCGATCAGACACTTAGAAAAAAAACGGAAAAAAAAAAAAAAAAATTTGGATTTTTTCTAAGTACAAAATCGAGAGTGGCTAAAAATCACCTCTTTTTCCTTCTCTCGATCAGACACTTAGAAAAAAAACGGAAAAAAAAAAAAAAAAAAATTTGGATTTTTTCTAAGTACAAAATCGAGAGAGGCTAAAAATCACCTCTTTTTCCTTTTCTCGATCAGACACTTAGAAAAAAAACGGGAAAAAAAAAAATAATAAATTGGATTTTTTCTAAGTACAAAATCGAGAGAGGCTAAAAATCACCTCTTTTTCCTTCTCTCGATCAGACACTTAGAAAAAAAAACGGAAAAAAAAAAAAAAAAAATTTGGATTTTTTCTAAGTACAAAATCGAGAGTGGCTAAAAATCACCTCTTTTTCCTTCTCTCGATCAGACACTTAGGAAAAAAACGGAAAACAAAAAAAAAAAATTTGGATTTTTTCTAAGTACAAAATCGAGAGTGGCTAAAAATCACCTCTTTTTCCTTCTCTCGATCAGACACTTAGAAAAAAAAAAGAAAAAAAAAAAAAAAAAAATGGATTTTTTCTAAGTACAAAATCGAGAGGGGCTAAAAATCACCTCTTTTTCCTTCTCTCGATCAGACACTTAGAAAAAAAACGGAAAAAAAAAATAAATAAATTTGGATTTTTTCTAAGTACAAAATCGAGAGTGGCTAAAAATCACCTCTTTTTCCTTCTCTCGATCAGACACTTAGAAAAAAAACGGAAAAAAAAAAAAAAAAAATTTGGATTTTTTCTAAGTACAAAATCGAGAGTGGCTAAAAATCACCTCTTTTTCCTTCTCTCGATCAGACACTTAGAAAAAAAAATGAAAAAAAAAAAAAAAAAATTGGATTTTTTCTAAGTACAAAATCGAGAGAGGCTAAAAATCACCTCTTTTTCCTTCTCTCGATCAGACACTTAGAAAAAAAACGGAAAAAAAAAAAAAAAAAATTTGGATTTTTTCTAAGTACAAAATCGAGAGTGGCTAAAAATCACCTCTTTTTCCTTCTCTCGATCAGACACTTAGGAAAAAAAACTGAAAAAAAAAAAAAAAAAATTTGGATTTTTTCTAAGTACAAAATCGAGAGAGGCTAAAAATCACCTCTTTTTCCTTTTCTCGATCAGACACTTAGAAAAAAAACGGAAAAAAAAAAAAAAAAAAATTGGATTTTTTCTAAGTACAAAATCGAGAGAGGCTAAAAATCACCTCTTTTTCCTTTTCTCGATCAGACACTTAGAAAAAAAACGGAAAAAAAAAAAAAAAAAAATTTGGATTTTTTCTAAGTACAAAATCGAGAGAGGCTAAAAATCACCTCTTTTTCCTTCTCTCGATCAGACACTTAGAAAAAAAAATGAAAAAAAAAAAAAAAAAATTGGATTTTTTCTAAGTACAAAATCGAGAGAGGCTAAAAATCACCTCTTTTTCCTTCTCTCGATCAGACACTTAGAAAAAAAACGGAAAAAAAAAAATAATAATTTGGATTTTTTCTAAGTACAAAATCGAGAGTGGCTAAAAATCACCTCTTTTTCCTTTTCTCGATCAGACACTTAGAAAAAAAACGGAAAAAAAAAAAAAAAAAAATTGGATTTTTTCTAAGTACAAAATCGAGAGAGGCTAAAAATCACCTCTTTTTCCTTCTCTCGATCAGACACTTAGAAAAAAAAATGAAAAAAAAAAAAAAAAAATTGGATTTTTTCTAAGTACAAAATCGAGAGAGGCTAAAAATCACCTCTTTTTCCTTCTCTCGATCAGACACTTAGAAAAAAAACGGAAAAAAAAAAATAATAATTTGGATTTTTTCTAAGTACAAAATCGAGAGTGGCTAAAAATCACCTCTTTTTCCTTCTCTCGATCAGACACTTAGAAAAAAAACGGAAAAAAAAAAAAAAAAAAATTGGATTTTTTCTAAGTACAAAATCGAGAGAGGCTAAAAATCACCTCTTTTTCCTTTTCTCGATCAGACACTTAGAAAAAAAACGGAAAAAAAAAAAAAAAAAATTTGGATTTTTTCTAAGTACAAAATCGAGAGAGGCTAAAAATCACCTCTTTTTCCTTCTCTCGATCAGACACTTAGAAAAAAAACGAAAAAAAAAAAAAAAAAAATTTGGATTTTTTTTTGTACAAAATCGAGAGTGGCTAAAAATCACCTCTTTTTCCTTCTCTCGATCAGACACTTAGAAAAAAAACGGGAAAAAAAAAAAAAAAAATTGGATTTTTTCTAAGTACAAAATCGAGAGAGGCTAAAAATCACCTCTTTTTCCTTCTCTCGATCAGACACTTAGAAAAAAAACTGAAAAAAAAAAAAAAAAAATTTGGATTTTTTCTAAGTACAAAATCGAGAGTGGCTAAAAATCACCTCTTTTTCCTTCTCTCGATCAGACACTTAGAAAAAAAATGGAAAAAAAAAAAAAAAAAATTTGGATTTTTTTATAAGTACAAAATCGAGAGTGGCTAAAAATCACCTCTTTTTCCTTCTCTCGATCAGACACTTAGAAAAAAAAAAAAAAAAAAAATTTGATTTTTTCTAAGTACAAAATCGAGAGAGGCTAAAAATCACCTCTTTTTCCTTCTCTCGATCAGACACTTAGAAAAAAAACGGAAAAAAAAAAAAAAAAAATTTGGATTTTTTATAAGTACAAAATCGAGAGTGGCTAAAAATCACCTCTTTTTCCTTCTCTCGATCAGACACTTAGAAAAAAAACGGAAAAAAAAAAAAAAAAAATTAGGATTTTTTCTAAGTACAAAATCGAGAGAGGCTAAAAATCACCTCTTTTTCCTTTTCTCGATCAGACACTGAGAAAAAAAACGGAAAAAAAAAAAAAAAAAAATTGGATTTTTTCTAAGTACAAAATCGAGAGAGGCTAAAAATCACCTCTTTTTCCTTCTCTCGATCAGACACTTAGAAAAAAAACGGAAAAAAAAAAAAAAAAAAATTTGCATTTTTTCTAAGTACAAAATCGAGAGTGGCTAAAAATCACCTCTTTTTCCTTCTCTCGATCAGACACTTAGAAAAAAAACGGAAAAAAATAAAAAAAAAAATTGGATTTTTTCTAAGTACAAAATCGAGAGAGGCTAAATATCACCTCTTTTTCCTTTTCTCGATCAGACACTTAGAAAAAAAACGGAAAAAAAAAAAATAAAAATTTGGATTTTTTCTAAGTACAAAATCGAGAGAGGCTAAAAATCACCTCTTTTTCCTTCTCTCGATCAGACACTTAGAAAAAAAACGGAAAAAAAAAAAAAAAAATTTGGATTTTTTCTAAGTACAAAATCGAGAGTGGCTAAAAATCACCTCTTTTTCCTTCTCTCGATCAGACACTTAGAAAAAAAACGGAAAAAAAAAAAAAAAAAAATTTGGATTTTTTCTAAGTACAAAATCGAGAGAGGCTAAAAATCACCTCTTTTTCCTTTTCTCGATCAGACACTTAGAAAAAAAACGGGAAAAAAAAAAATAATAAATTGGATTTTTTCTAAGTACAAAATCGAGAGAGGCTAAAAATCACCTCTTTTTCCTTCTCTCGATCAGACACTTAGAAAAAAAAACGGAAAAAAAAAAAAAAAAAATTTGGATTTTTTCTAAGTACAAAATCGAGAGTGGCTAAAAATCACCTCTTTTTCCTTCTCTCGATCAGACACTTAGGAAAAAAACGGAAAACAAAAAAAAAAAATTTGGATTTTTTCTAAGTACAAAATCGAGAGTGGCTAAAAATCACCTCTTTTTCCTTCTCTCGATCAGACACTTAGAAAAAAAAAAGAAAAAAAAAAAAAAAAAAATGGATTTTTTCTAAGTACAAAATCGAGAGGGGCTAAAAATCACCTCTTTTTCCTTCTCTCGATCAGACACTTAGAAAAAAAACGGAAAAAAAAAATAAATAAATTTGGATTTTTTCTAAGTACAAAATCGAGAGTGGCTAAAAATCACCTCTTTTTCCTTCTCTCGATCAGACACTTAGAAAAAAAACGGAAAAAAAAAAAAAAAAAATTTGGATTTTTTCTAAGTACAAAATCGAGAGTGGCTAAAAATCACCTCTTTTTCCTTCTCTCGATCAGACACTTAGAAAAAAAAATGAAAAAAAAAAAAAAAAAATTGGATTTTTTCTAAGTACAAAATCGAGAGAGGCTAAAAATCACCTCTTTTTCCTTCTCTCGATCAGACACTTAGAAAAAAAACGGAAAAAAAAAAAAAAAAAATTTGGATTTTTTCTAAGTACAAAATCGAGAGTGGCTAAAAATCACCTCTTTTTCCTTCTCTCGATCAGACACTTAGGAAAAAAAACTGAAAAAAAAAAAAAAAAAAATTTGGATTTTTTCTAAGTACAAAATCGAGAGAGGCTAAAAATCACCTCTTTTTCCTTTTCTCGATCAGACACTTAGAAAAAAAACGGAAAAAAAAAAAAAAAAAAAATTGGATTTTTTCTAAGTACAAAATCGAGAGAGGCTAAAAATCACCTCTTTTTCCTTTTCTCGATCAGACACTTAGAAAAAAAACGGAAAAAAAAAAAAAAAAAAATTTGGATTTTTTCTAAGTACAAAATCGAGAGAGGCTAAAAATCACCTCTTTTTCCTTCTCTCGATCAGACACTTAGAAAAAAAAATGAAAAAAAAAAAAAAAAAATTGGATTTTTTCTAAGTACAAAATCGAGAGAGGCTAAAAATCACCTCTTTTTCCTTCTCTCGATCAGACACTTAGAAAAAAAACGGAAAAAAAAAAATAATAATTTGGATTTTTTCTAAGTACAAAATCGAGAGTGGCTAAAAATCACCTCTTTTTCCTTCTCTCGATCAGACACTTAGAAAAAAAACGGAAAAAAAAAAAAAAAAAAAATTGGATTTTTTCTAAGTACAAAATCGAGAGAGGCTAAAAATCACCTCTTTTTCCTTTTCTCGATCAGACACTTAGAAAAAAAACGGAAAAAAAAAAAAAAAAAATTTGGATTTTTTCTAAGTACAAAATCGAGAGAGGCTAAAAATCACCTCTTTTTCCTTCTCTCGATCAGACACTTAGAAAAAAAACGAAAAAAAAAAAAAAAAAAATTTGGATTTTTTCTAAGTACAAAATCGAGAGTGGCTAAAAATCACCTCTTTTTCCTTCTCTCGATCAGACACTTAGAAAAAAAACGGGAAAAAAAAAAAAAAAAATTGGATTTTTTCTAAGTACAAAATCGAGAGAGGCTAAAAATCACCTCTTTTTCCTTCTCTCGATCAGACACTTAGAAAAAAAACTGAAAAAAAAAAAAAAAAAATTGGGATTTTTTCTAAGTACAAAATCGAGAGTGGCTAAAAATCACCTCTTTTTCCTTCTCTCGATCAGACACTTAGAAAAAAAATGGAAAAAAAAAAAAAAAAAATTTGGATTTTTTTATAAGTACAAAATCGAGAGTGGCTAAAAATCACCTCTTTTTCCTTCTCTCGATCAGACACTTAGAAAAAAAAAAAAAAAAAAATTTGATTTTTTCTAAGTACAAAATCGAGAGTGGCTAAAAATCACCTCTTTTTCCTTCTCTCGATCAGACACTTAGAAAAAAAACGGAAAAAAAAAAAAAAAAAATTTGGATTTTTTCTAAGTACAAAATCGAGAGTGGCTAAAAATCACCTCTTTTTCCTTCTCTCGATCAGACACTTAGAAAAAAAAATGAAAAAAAAAAAAAAAAAATTGGATTTTTTCTAAGTACAAAATCGAGAGAGGCTAAAAATCACCTCTTTTTCCTTCTCTCGATCAGACACTTAGAAAAAAAACGGAAAAAAAAAAAAAAAAATTTGGATTTTTTCTAAGTACAAAATCGAGAGTGGCTAAAAATCACCTCTTTTTCCTTCTCTCGATCAGACACTTAGGAAAAAAAACTGAAAAAAAAAAAAAAAAAAATTTGGATTTTTTCTAAGTACAAAATCGAGAGAGGCTAAAAATCACCTCTTTTTCCTTTTCTCGATCAGACACTTAGAAAAAAAACGGAAAAAAAAAAAAAAAAAAAATTGGATTTTTTCTAAGTACAAAATCGAGAGAGGCTAAAAATCACCTCTTTTTCCTTTTCTCGATCAGACACTTAGAAAAAAAACGGAAAAAAAAAAAAAAAAAATTTGGATTTTTTCTAAGTACAAAATCGAGAGAGGCTAAAAATCACCTCTTTTTCCTTTTCTCGATCAGACACTTAGAAAAAAAAATGAAAAAAAAAAAAAAAAAATTGGATTTTTTCTAAGTACAAAATCGAGAGAGGCTAAAAATCACCTCTTTTTCCTTCTCTCGATCAGACACTTAGAAAAAAAAATGAAAAAAAAAAAAAAAAAATTGGATTTTTTCTAAGTACAAAATCGAGAGAGGCTAAAAATCACCTCTTTTTCCTTCTCTCGATCAGACACTTAGAAAAAAAACGGAAAAAAAAAAATAATAATTTGGATTTTTTCTAAGTACAAAATCGAGAGTGGCTAAAAATCACCTCTTTTTCCTTCTCTCGATCAGACACTTAGAAAAAAAACGGAAAAAAAAAAAAAAAAAAATTGGATTTTTTCTAAGTACAAAATCGAGAGAGGCTAAAAATCACCTCTTTTTCCTTTTCTCGATCAGACACTTAGAAAAAAAACGGAAAAAAAAAAAAAAAAATTTGGATTTTTTCTAAGTACAAAATCGAGAGAGGCTAAAAATCACCTCTTTTTCCTTCTCTCGATCAGACACTTAGAAAAAAAACGAAAAAAAAAAAAAAGAAAATTTGGATTTTTTTCTAAGTACAAAATCGAGAGTGGCTAAAAATCACCTCTTTTTCCTTCTCTCGATCAGACACTTAGAAAAAAAACGGGAAAAAAAAAAAAAAATTGGATTTTTTCTAAGTACAAAATCGAGAGAGGCTAAAAATCACCTCTTTTTCCTTCTCTCGATCAGACACTTAGAAAAAAAACTGAAAAAAAAAAAAAAAATTTGGATTTTTTCTAAGTACAAAATCGAGAGTGGCTAAAAATCACCTCTTTTTCCTTCTCTCGATCAGACACTTAGAAAAAAAATGGAAAAAAAAAAAAAAAAATTTGGATTTTTTTATAAGTACAAAATCGAGAGTGGCTAAAAATCACCTCTTTTTCCTTCTCTCGATCAGACACTTAGAAAAAAAAAAAAAAAAAAATTTGATTTTTTCTAAGTACAAAATCGAGAGAGGCTAAAAATCACCTCTTTTTCCTTCTCTCGATCAGACACTTAGAAAAAAAACGGAAAAAAAAAAAAAAAATATTTGGATTTTTTATAAGTACAAAATCGAGAGTGGCTAAAAATCACCTCTTTTTCCTTCTCTCGATCAGACACTTAGAAAAAAAACGGAAAAAAAAAAAAAAAAATTAGGATTTTTTCTAAGTACAAAATCGAGAGAGGCTAAAAATCACCTCTTTTTCCTTCTCTCGATCAGACACTTAGAAAAAAAACGGAAAAAAAAAAAAAAAAATTTGGATTTTTTCTAAGTACAAAATCGAGAGTGGCTAAAAATCACCTCTTTTTCCTTCTCTCGATCAGACACTTAGAAAAAAAACGGAAAAAAAAAAAATAAAAATTTGGATTTTTTCTAAGTACAAAATCGAGAGAGGCTAAAAATCACCTCTTTTTCCTTTTCTCGATCAGACACTTAGAAAAAAAACGGGAAAAAAAAAAATAATAAATTGGATTTTTTCTAAGTACAAAATCGAGAGAGGCTAAAAATCACCTCTTTTTCCTTCTCTCGATCAGACACTTAGAAAAAAAAACGGAAAAAAAAAAAAAAAAAAATTGGATTTTTTCTAAGTACAAAATCGAGAGAGGCTAAAAATCACCTCTTTTTCCTTTTCTCGATCAGACACTTAGAAAAAAAACGGAAAAAAAAAAAAATAAATTTGGATTTTTTCTAAGTACAAAATCGAGAGAGGCTAAAAATCACCTCTTTTTCCTTCTCTCGATCAGACACTTAGAAAAAAAACGGAAAAAAAAAAAAAAAAAAATTGGATTTTTTCTAAGTACAAAATCGAGAGAGGCTAAAAATCACCTCTTTTTCCTTTTCTCGATCAGACACTTAGAAAAAAAACGGAAAAAAAAAAAAATAAATTTGGATTTTTTCTAAGTACAAAATCGAGAGAGGCTAAAAATCACCTCTTTTTCCTTCTCTCGATCAGACACTTAGAAAAAAAACGAAAAAAAAAAAAAAAAAAATTTGGATTTTTTTCTAAGTACAAAATCGAGAGTGGCTAAAAATCACCTCTTTTTCCTTCTCTCGATCAGACACTTAGAAAAAAAACGGGAAAAAAAAAAAAAAATTGGATTTTTTCTAAGTACAAAATCGAGAGAGGCTAAAAATCACCTCTTTTTCCTTCTCTCGATCAGACACTTAGAAAAAAAACTGAAAAAAAAAAAAAAAAATTTGGATTTTTTCTAAGTACAAAATCGAGAGTGGCTAAAAATCACCTCTTTTTCCTTCTCTCGATCAGACACTTAGAAAAAAAATGGAAAAAAAAAAAAAAAAATTTGGATTTTTTTATAAGTACAAAATCGAGAGTGGCTAAAAATCACCTCTTTTTCCTTCTCTCGATCAGACACTTAGAAAAAAAAAAAAAAAAAAATTTGATTTTTTCTAAGTACAAAATCGAGAGAGGCTAAAAATCACCTCTTTTTCCTTCTCTCGATCAGACACTTAGAAAAAAAACGGAAAAAAAAAAAAAAAATATTTGGATTTTTTATAAGTACAAAATCGAGAGTGGCTAAAAATCACCTCTTTTTCCTTCTCTCGATCAGACACTTAGAAAAAAAACGGAAAAAAAAAAAAAAAAAATTAGGATTTTTTCTAAGTACAAAATCGAGAGAGGCTAAAAATCACCTCTTTTTCCTTCTCTCGATCAGACACTTAGAAAAAAAACGGAAAAAAAAAAAAAAAAATTAGGATTTTTTCTAAGTACAAAATCGAGAGTGGCTAAAAATCACCTCTTTTTCCTTCTCTCGATCAGACACTTAGAAAAAAAACGGAAAAAAAAAAAATAAAAATTTGGATTTTTTCTAAGTACAAAATCGAGAGAGGCTAAAAATCACCTCTTTTTCCTTTTCTCGATCAGACACTTAGAAAAAAAACGGGAAAAAAAAAAATAATAAATTGGATTTTTTCTAAGTACAAAATCGAGAGAGGCTAAAAATCACCTCTTTTTCCTTCTCTCGATCAGACACTTAGAAAAAAAAACGGAAAAAAAAAAAAAAAAAATTTGGATTTTTTCTAAGTACAAAATCGAGAGTGGCTAAAAATCACCTCTTTTTCCTTCTCTCGATCAGACACTTAGGAAAAAAACGGAAAAAAAAAAAAAAAAATTTGGATTTTTTCTAAGTACAAAATCGAGAGTGGCTAAAAATCACCTCTTTTTCCTTCTCTCGATCAGACACTTAGAAAAAAAAAAGAAAAAAAAAAAAAAAAAAATGGATTTTTTCTAAGTACAAAATCGAGAGGGGCTAAAAATCACCTCTTTTTCCTTCTCTCGATCAGACACTTAGAAAAAAAACGGGAAAAAAAAATAAATAAATTTGGATTTTTTCTAAGTACAAAATCGAGAGTGGCTAAAAATCACCTCTTTTTCCTTCTCTCGATCAGACACTTAGAAAAAAAACGGAAAAAAAAAAAAAAAAAAATTGGATTTTTTCTAAGTACAAAATCGAGAGAGGCTAAAAATCACCTCTTTTTCCTTTTCTCGATCAGACACTTAGAAAAAAAACGGAAAAAAAAAAAAAAAAATTTGGATTTTTTCTAAGTACAAAATCGAGAGAGGCTAAAAATCACCTCTTTTTCCTTCTCTCGATCAGACACTTAGAAAAAAAACGGAAAAAAAAAAAAAAAAAATTTGGATTTTTTCTAAGTACAAAATCGAGAGTGGCTAAAAATCACCTCTTTTTCCTTCTCTCGATCAGACACTTAGAAAAAAAAAAAAAAAAAAATTTGATTTTTTCTAAGTACAAAATCGAGAGTGGCTAAAAATCACCTCTTTTTCCTTCTCTCGATCAGACACTTAGAAAAAAAACGGAAAAAAAAAAAAAAAAAATTTGGATTTTTTCTAAGTACAAAATCGAGAGTGGCTAAAAATCACCTCTTTTTCCTTCTCTCGATCAGACACTTAGAAAAAAAAATGAAAAAAAAAAAAAAAAAATTGGATTTTTTCTAAGTACAAAATCGAGAGAGGCTAAAAATCACCTCTTTTTCCTTCTCTCGATCAGACACTTAGAAAAAAAACGGAAAAAAAAAAAAAAAAAATTTGGATTTTTTCTAAGTACAAAATCGAGAGTGGCTAAAAATCACCTCTTTTTCCTTCTCTCGATCAGACACTTAGGAAAAAAAACTGAAAAAAAAAAAAAAAAAATTTGGATTTTTTTCTAAGTACAAAATCGAGAGAGGCTAAAAATCACCTCTTTTTCCTTTTCTCGATCAGACACTTAGAAAAAAAACGGAAAAAAAAAAAAAAAAAAATTGGATTTTTTCTAAGTACAAAATCGAGAGAGGCTAAAAATCACCTCTTTTTCCTTTTCTCGATCAGACACTTAGAAAAAAAACGGAAAAAAAAAAAAAAAAAATTTGGATTTTTTCTAAGTACAAAATCGAGAGAGGCTAAAAATCACCTCTTTTTCCTTTTCTCGATCAGACACTTAGAAAAAAAATGAAAAAAAAAAAAAAAAAATTGGATTTTTTCTAAGTACAAAATCGAGAGAGGCTAAAAATCACCTCTTTTTCCTTCTCTCGATCAGACACTTAGAAAAAAAAATGAAAAAAAAAAAAAAAAAATTGGATTTTTTCTAAGTACAAAATCGAGAGAGGCTAAAAATCACCTCTTTTTCCTTCTCTCGATCAGACACTTAGAAAAAAAACGGAAAAAAAAAAATAATAATTTGGATTTTTTCTAAGTACAAAATCGAGAGTGGCTAAAAATCACCTCTTTTTCCTTCTCTCGATCAGACACTTAGAAAAAAAACGGAAAAAAAAAAAAAAAAAAATTGGATTTTTTCTAAGTACAAAATCGAGAGAGGCTAAAAATCACCTCTTTTTCCTTTTCTCGATCAGACACTTAGAAAAAAAACGGAAAAAAAAAAAAATAAATTTGGATTTTTTCTAAGTACAAAATCGAGAGAGGCTAAAAATCACCTCTTTTTCCTTCTCTCGATCAGACACTTAGAAAAAAAACGAAAAAAAAAAAAAAAAAAATTTGGATTTTTTTCTAAGTACAAAATCGAGAGTGGCTAAAAATCACCTCTTTTTCCTTCTCTCGATCAGACACTTAGAAAAAAAACGGGAAAAAAAAAAAAAAAATTGGATTTTTTCTAAGTACAAAATCGAGAGAGGCTAAAAATCACCTCTTTTTCCTTCTCTCGATCAGACACTTAGAAAAAAAACTGAAAAAAAAAAAAAAAAATTTGGATTTTTTCTAAGTACAAAATCGAGAGTGGCTAAAAATCACCTCTTTTTCCTTCTCTCGATCAGACACTTAGAAAAAAAATGGAAAAAAAAAAAAAAAAAATTTGGATTTTTTTATAAGTACAAAATCGAGAGTGGCTAAAAATCACCTCTTTTTCCTTCTCTCGATCAGACACTTAGAAAAAAAAAAAAAAAAAAAATTTGATTTTTTCTAAGTACAAAATCGAGAGAGGCTAAAAATCACCTCTTTTTCCTTCTCTCGATCAGACACTTAGAAAAAAAACGGAAAAAAAAAAAAAATATATTTGGATTTTTTATAAGTACAAAATCGAGAGTGGCTAAAAATCACCTCTTTTTCCTTCTCTCGATCAGACACTTAGAAAAAAAACGGAAAAAAAAAAAAAAAAAATTAGGATTTTTTCTAAGTACAAAATCGAGAGAGGCTAAAAATCACCTCTTTTTCCTTCTCTCGATCAGACACTTAGAAAAAAAACGGAAAAAAAAAAAAAAAAATTTGGATTTTTTCTAAGTACAAAATCGAGAGTGGCTAAAAATCACCTCTTTTTCCTTCTCTCGATCAGACACTTAGAAAAAAAACGGAAAAAAAAAAATAAAAATTTGGATTTTTTCTAAGTACAAAATCGAGAGAGGCTAAAAATCACCTCTTTTTCCTTTTCTCGATCAGACACTTAGAAAAAAAACGGGAAAAAAAAAAATAATAAATTGGATTTTTTCTAAGTACAAAATCGAGAGAGGCTAAAAATCACCTCTTTTTCCTTCTCTCGATCAGACACTTAGAAAAAAAAACGGAAAAAAAAAAAAAAAAAATTTGGATTTTTTCTAAGTACAAAATCGAGAGTGGCTAAAAATCACCTCTTTTTCCTTCTCTCGATCAGACACTTAGGAAAAAAACGGAAAAAAAAAAAAAAAAATTTGGATTTTTTCTAAGTACAAAATCGAGAGTGGCTAAAAATCACCTCTTTTTCCTTCTCTCGATCAGACACTTAGAAAAAAAAAAGAAAAAAAAAAAAAAAAAAATGGATTTTTTCTAAGTACAAAATCGAGAGGGGCTAAAAATCACCTCTTTTTCCTTCTCTCGATCAGACACTTAGAAAAAAAACGGGAAAAAAAAATAAATAAATTTGGATTTTTTCTAAGTACAAAATCGAGAGAGGCTAAAAATCACCTCTTTTTCCTTTTCTCGATCAGACACTTAGAAAAAAAACGGAAAAAAAAAAAAAAAAAATTTGGATTTTTTCTAAGTACAAAATCGAGAGAGGCTAAAAATCACCTCTTTTTCCTTCTCTCGATCAGACACTTAGAAAAAAAACGGAAAAAAAAAAAAAAAAAATTTGGATTTTTTCTAAGTACAAAATCGAGAGTGGCTAAAAATCACCTCTTTTTCCTTCTCTCGATCAGACACTTAGAAAAAAAACGGAAAAAAAAAAAAAAAAATTTGGATTTTTTCTAAGTACAAAATCGAGAGAGGCTAAAAATCACCTCTTTTTCCTTTTCTCGATCAGACACTTAGAAAAAAAACGGAAAAAAAAAAAAAAAAATTTGGATTTTTCTAAGTACAAAATCGAGAGAGGCTAAAAATCACCTCTTTTTCCTTCTCTCGATCAGACACTTAGAAAAAAAACGGAAAAAAAAAAAAAAAAAATTTGGATTTTTTCTAAGTACAAAATCGAGAGTGGCTAAAAATCACCTCTTTTTCCTTCTCTCGATCAGACACTTAGAAAAAAAACGGGAAAAAAAAAAAAAAAAATTGGATTTTTTCTAAGTACAAAATCGAGAGAGGCTAAAAATCACCTCTTTTTCCTTCTCTCGATCAGACACTTAGAAAAAAAACGGAAAAAAAAAAAAAAAAAATTTGGATTTTTTCTTAGTACAAAATCGAGAGTGGCTAAAAATCACCTCTTTTTCCTTCTCTCGATCAAACACTTAGAAAAAAAACGGAAAAAAAAAAAAAAAAATTTGGATTTTTTCTAAGTACAAAATCGAGAGTGGCTAAAAATCACCTCTTTTTCCTTCTCTCGATCAGACACTTAGAAAAAAAAAAGAAAAAAAAAAAAAAAATTAGATTTTTTCTAAGTACAAAATCGAGAGAGGCTAAAAATCACCTCTTTTTCCTTCTCTCGATCAGACACTTAGAAAAAAAACGGAAAAAAAAAAAAAAAAAAATTGGATTTTTTCTAAGTACAAAATCGAGAGTGGCTAAAAATCACCTCTTTTTCCTTCTCTCGATCAGACACTTAGAAAAAAAACGAAAAAAAAAAAAAAAAAAAATTGGATTTTTTCTAAGTACAAAATCGAGAGAGGCTAAAAATCACCTCTTTTTCCTTTTCTCGATCAGACACTTAGAAAAAAAACGGAAAAAAAAAAAAAAAAATTTGGATTTTTTCTAAGTACAAAATCGAGAGAGGCTAAAAATCACCTCTTTTTCCTTCTCTCGATCAGACACTTAGAAAAAAAACGGAAAAAAAAAAAAAAAAATTGGATTTTTTCTAAGTACAAAATCGAGAGTGGCTAAAAATCACCTCTTTTTCCTTCTCTCGATCAGACACTTAGAAAAAAAAATGAAAAAAAAAAAAAAAAATTGGATTTTTTCTAAGTACAAAATCGAGAGAGGCTAAAAATCACCTCTTTTTCCTTCTCTCGATCAGACACTTAGAAAAAAAACGGGAAAAAAATAATAATAATTTGGATTTTTTCTAAGTACAAAATCGAGAGTGGCTAAAAATCACCTCTTTTTCCTTCTCTCGATCAGACACTTAGAAAAAAAACGGAAAAAAAAAAAAAAAAAATGGATTTTTTCTAAGTACAAAATCGAGAGAGGCTAAAAATCACCTCTTTTTCCTTTTCTCGATCAGACACTTAGAAAAAAAACGGAAAAAAAAAAAAAAAAATTTAGATTTTTTCTAAGTACAAAATCGAGAGAGGCTAAAAATCACCTCTTTTTCCTTCTCTCGATCAGACACTTAGAAAAAAAACGGAAAAAAAAAAAAAAAAAATTTGGATTTTTTCTAAGTACAAAATCGAGAGAGGCTAAAAATCACCTCTTTTTCCTTCTCTCGATCAGACACTTAGAAAAAAAACGGAAAAAAAAAAAATTTTGGATTTTTTCTAAGTACAAAATCGAGAGTGGCTAAAAATCACCTCTTTTTCCTTCTCTCGATCAGACACTTAGAAAAAAAACGGGAAAAAAAAAAAAAAAAAATTGGATTTTTTCTATGTACAAAATCGAGAGAGGCTAAAAATCACCTCTTTTTCCTTCTCTCGATCAGACACTTAGAAAAAAAACGGAAAAAAAAAAAAAAAAAATTGGATTTTTTCTAAGTACAAAATCGAGAGTGGCTAAAAATCACCTCTTTTTCCTTCTCTCGATCAGACACTTAGAAAAAAAACGGAAAAAAAAAAAAAAAAAATTTGGATTTTTTCTAAGTACAAAATCGAGAGAGGCTAAAAATCACCTCTTTTTCCTTCTCTCGATCAGACACTTAGAAAAAAAACGGAAAAAAAAAAAAAAAATTTGGATTTTTTCTAAGTACAAAATCGAGAGTGGCTAAAAATCACCTCTTTTTCCTTCTCTCGATCAGACACTTAGAAAAAAAACGGAAAAAAAAAAAAAAAAATTTGGATTTTTTCTAAGTACAAAATCGAGAGAGGCTAAAAATCACCTCTTTTTCCTTCTCTCGATCAGACACTTAGAAAAAAAACGGAAAAAAAAAAAAAAAAAATTTGGATTTTTTCTAAGTACAAAATCGAGAGTGGCTAAAAATCACCTCTTTTTCCTTCTCTCGATCAGACACTTAGAAAAAAAACGGAAAAAAAATAATAATAATTTGGATTTTTTCTAAGTACAAAATCGAGAGTGGCTAAAAATCACCTCTTTTTCCTTCTCTCGATCAGACACTTAGAAAAAAAACGGAAAAAAAAAAAAAAAAAATTGGATTTTTTCTAAGTACAAAATCGAGAGAGGCTAAAAATCACCTCTTTTTCCTTTTCTCGATCAGACACTTAGAAAAAAAACGGAAAAAAAAATAAAAAAATTTGGATTTTTTCTAAGTACAAAATCGAGAGAGGCTAAAAATCACCTCTTTTTCCTTCTCTCGATCAGACACTTAGAAAAAAAACGGAAAAAAAAAAAAAAAAATTTGGATTTTTTCTAAGTACAAAATCGAGAGAGGCTAAAAATCACCTCTTTTTCCTTCTCTCGATCAGACACTTAGAAAAAAAACGGAAAAAAAAAAAAAAAATTTGGATTTTTTCTAAGTACAAAATCGAGAGTGGCTAAAAATCACCTCTTTTTCCTTCTCTCGATCAGACACTTAGAAAAAAAACGGGAAAAAAAAAAAAAAAAATTTGGATTTTTTCTAAGTACAAAATCGAGAGAGGCTAAAAATCACCTCTTTTTCCTTCTCTCGATCAGACACTTAGAAAAAAAACGGAAAAAAAAAAAAAAAAATTGGATTTTTTCTAAGTACAAAATCGAGAGTGGCTAAAAATCACCTCTTTTTCCTTCTCTCGATCAGACACTTAGAAAAAAAACGGAAAAAAAAAAAAAAAATTTGGATTTTTTCTAAGTACAAAATCGAGAGAGGCTAAAAATCACCTCTTTTTCCTTCTCTCGATCAGACACTTAGAAAAAAAACGGAAAAAAAAAAAAAAAAAATTTGGATTTTTTCTCAGTACAAAATCGAGAGTGGCTAAAAATCACCTCTTTTTCCTTCTCTCGATCAGACACTTAGAAAAAAAAATGAAAAAAAAAAAAAAAAAATTGGATTTTTTCTAAGTACAAAATCGAGAGAGGCTAAAAATCACCTCTTTTTCCTTCTCTCGATCAGACACTTAGAAAAAAAAATGAAAAAAAAAAAAAAAAATTGGATTTTTTCTAAGTACAAAATCGAGAGAGGCTAAAAATCACCTCTTTTTCCTTCTCTCGATCAGACACTTAGAAAAAAAACGGAAAAAAAAAAAAAAAAATTTGGATTTTTTTTTAGTACAAAATCGAGAGTGGCTAAAAATCACCTCTTTTTCCTTCTCTCGATCAGACACTTAGAAAAAAAACGAAAAAAAAAAAAAAAAAAAATTGGATTTTTTCTAAGTACAAAATCGAGAGAGGCTAAAAATCACCTCTTTTTCCTTTTCTCGATCAGACACTTAGAAAAAAAACGGAAAAAAAAAAAAAAAAAAATTGGATTTTTTCTAAGTACAAAATCGAGAGAGGCTAAAAATCACCTCTTTTTCCTTCTCTCGATCAGACACTTAGAAAAAAAACGGAAAAAAAAAAAAAAAAAATTGGATTTTTTCTCAGTACAAAATCGAGAGTGGCTAAAAATCACCTCTTTTTCCTTCTCTCGATCAGACACTTAGAAAAAAAACGGAAAAAAAAAAAAAATAATTTGGATTTTTTCTAAGTACAAAATCGAGAGTGGCTAAAAATCACCTCTTTTTCCTTCTCTCGATCAGACACTTAGAAAAAAAATGAAAAAAAAAAAAAAAAAATTGGATTTTTTCTAAGTACAAAATCGAGAGAGGCTAAAAATCACCTCTTTTTCCTTCTCTCGATCAGACACTAAGAAAAAAAACGGAAAAAAAAAAAAAAAATTTGGATTTTTTCTAAGTACAAAATCGAGAGTGGCTAAAAATAACCTCTTTTTCCTTCTCTCGATCAGACACTTAGAAAAAAAACGGGAAAAAAAAAATAAAAAATTTGGATTTTTTCTAAGTACAAAATCGAGAGAGGCTAAAAATCACCTCTTTTTCCTTCTCTCGATCAGACACTTAGAAAAAAAACGGAAAAAAAAAAAAAAAAATTTGGATTTTTTCTAAGTACAAAATCGAGAGTGGCTAAAAATCACCTCTTTTTCCTTCTCTCGATCAGACACTTAGAAAAAAAACGGAAAAAAAAAAAAAAAAATTTGGATTTTTTCTAAGTACAAAATCGAGAGTGGCTAAAAATCACCTCTTTTTCCTTCTCTCGATCAGACACTTAGAAAAAAAAATGAAAAAAAAAAAAAAAATTGGATTTTTTCTAAGTACAAAATTGAGAGAGGCTAAAAATCACCTCTTTTTCCTTCTCTCGATCAGACACTTAGAAAAAAAACGGAAAAAAAAAAATAAAATTTGGATTTTTTCTAAGTACAAAATCGAGAGTGGCTAAAAATCACCTCTTTTTCCTTCTCTCGATCAGACACTTAGGAAAAAAAACTGAAAAAAAAAAAAAAAAAATTTGGATTTTTTCTAAGTACAAAATCGAGAGAGGCTAAAAATCACCTCTTTTTCCTTTTCTCGATCAGACACTTAGAAAAAAAACGGAAAAAAAAAAAAAAAAATTTGGATTTTTTCTAAGTACAAAATCGAGAGAGGCTAAAAATCACCTCTTTTTCCTTCTCTCGATCAGACACTTAGAAAAAAAACGGAAAAAAAAAAAAAAAAAATTTGGATTTTTTCTAAGTACAAAATCGAGAGTGGCTAAAAATCACCTCTTTTTCCTTCTCTCGATCAAACACTTAGAAAAAAAACGGAAAAAAAAAAAAAAAAATTTGGATTTTTTCTAAGTACAAAATCGAGAGTGGCTAAAAATCACCTCTTTTTCCTTCTCTCGATCAGACACTTAGAAAAAAAACGGAAAAAAAAAAAAAAAAAATTGGATTTTTTCTAAGTACAAAATCGAGAGAGGCTAAAAATCACCTCTTTTTCCTTTTCTCGATCAGACACTTAGAAAAAAAACGGAAAAAAAAAAAAAAAATTTGGATTTTTTCTAAGTACAAAATCGAGAGAGGCTAAAAATCACCTCTTTTTCCTTTTCTCGATCAGACACTTAGAAAAAAAACGGAAAAAAAAAAAAAAAAATTTGGATTTTTTCTAAGTACAAAATCGAGAGAGGCTAAAAATCACCTCTTTTTCCTTCTCTCGATCAGACACTTAGAAAAAAAACGGAAAAAAAAAAAAAAATTGGATTTTTTCTAAGTACAAAATCGAGAGTGGCTAAAAATCACCTCTTTTTCCTTCTCTCGATCAGACACTTAGAAAAAAAAATGAAAAAAAAAAAAAAAAATTGGATTTTTTCTAAGTACAAAATCGAGAGTGGCTAAAAATCACCTCTTTTTCCTTCTCTCGATCAGACACTTAGAAAAAAAACGGAAAAAAAAAAAAAAAATTTGGATTTTTTCTAAGTACAAAATCGAGAGTGGCTAAAAATCACCTCTTTTTCCTTCTCTCGATCAGACACTTAGAAAAAAAAATGAAAAAAAAAAAAAAAATTGGATTTTTTCTAAGTACAAAATCGAGAGAGGCTAAAAATCACCTCTTTTTCCTTCTCTCGATCAGACACTTAGAAAAAAAACGGAAAAAAAAAAAAAAAAATGTGGATTTTTTCTAAGTACAAAATCGAGAGTGGCTAAAAATCACCTCTTTTTCCTTCTCTCGATCAGACACTTAGAAAAAAAAATGAAAAAAAAAAAAAAAAATTGGATTTTTTCTAAGTACAAAATCGAGAGAGGCTAAAAATCACCTCTTTTTCCTTCTCTCGATCAGACACTTAGAAAAAAAACGGAAAAAAAAAAAAAAAAATTTGGATTTTTTCTAAGTACAAAATCGAGAGTGGCTAAAAATCACCTCTTTTTCCTTCTCTCGATCAGACACTTAGAAAAAAAACGGAAAAAAAAAAAAAAAAATTTGGATTTTTTCTAAGTACAAAATCGAGAGAGGCTAAAAATCACCTCTTTTTCCTTCTCTCGATCAGACACTTAGAAAAAAAACGGAAAAAAAAAAAAAAAAATTTGGATTTTTTCTAAGTACAAAATCGAGAGTGGCTAAAAATCACCTCTTTTTCCTTCTCTCGATCAGACACTTAGAAAAAAAACGGAAAAAAAAAATAAAAAAATTTGGATTTTTTCTAAGTACAAAATCGAGAGTGGCTAAAAATCACCTCTTTTTCCTTCTCTCGATCAGACACTTAGAAAAAAAACGAAAAAAAAAAAAAAAAAAATTTGGATTTTTTCTAAGTACAAAATCGAGAGAGGCTAAAAATCACCTCTTTTTCCTTTTCTCGATCAGAAACTTAGAAAAAAAACGGAAAAAAAAAAAAAAAATTTGGATTTTTTCTAAGTACAAAATCGAGAGAGGCTAAAAATCACCTCTTTTTCCTTCTCTCGATCAGACACTTAGAAAAAAAACGGAAAAAAAAAAAAAAAATTTGGATTTTTTCTAAGTACAAAATCGAGAGTGGCTAAAAATCACCTCTTTTTCCTTCTCTCGATCAGACACTTAGAAAAAAAACGGAAAAAAAAAAAAAAAATTTGGATTTTTTCTAAGTACAAAATCGAGAGTGGCTAAAAATCACCTCTTTTTCCTTCTCTCGATCAGACACTTAGAAAAAAAAATGAAAAAAAAAAAAAAAAATTGGATTTTTTCATAGTACAAAATCGAGAGAGGCTAAAAATCACCTCTTTTTCCTTCTCTCGATCAGACACTTAGAAAAAAAACGGAAAAAAAAAAAAAAAAATTTGGATTTTTTCTAAGTACAAAATCGAGAGTGGCTAAAAATCACCTCTTTTTCCTTCTCTCGATCAGACACTTAGAAAAAAAACGGAAAAAAAAAAAAAAAAAAATTGGATTTTTTCTAAGTACAAAATCGAGAGAGGCTAAAAATCACCTCTTTTTCCTTCTCTCGATCAGACACTTAGAAAAAAAACGGAAAAAAAAAAAAAAAATTTGGATTTTTTCTAAGTACAAAATCGAGAGTGGCTAAAAATCACCTCTTTTTCCTTCTCTCGATCAGACACTTAGAAAAAAAACGGAAAAAAAAAAAAAAAAAATTTGGATTTTTTCAAGTACAAAATCGAGAGAGGCTAAAAATCACCTCTTTTTCCTTCTCTCGATCAGACACTTAGAAAAAAAACGGAAAAAAAAAAAAAAAATGTGGATTTTTTCTAAGTACAAAATCGAGAGTGGCTAAAAATCACCTCTTTTTCCTTCTCTCGATCAGACACTTAGAAAAAAAACGGAAAAAAAAAAAAAAAAAATTGGATTTTTTCTAAGTACAAAATCGAGAGTGGCTAAAAATCACCTCTTTTTCCTTCTCTCGATCAGACACTTAGAAAAAAAAATGAAAAAAAAAAAAAAAAATTGGATTTTTTCTAAGTACAAAATCGAGAGAGGCTAAAAATCACCTCTTTTTCCTTCTCTCGATCAGACACTTAGAAAAAAAAATGAAAAAAAAAAAAAAAAATTGGATTTTTTCTAAGTACAAAATCGAGAGAGGCTAAAAATCACCTCTTTTTCCTTCTCTCGATCAGACACTTAGAAAAAAAACGGAAAAAAAAAAAAAAAAATTTGGATTTTTTCTAAGTACAAAATCGAGAGTGGCTAAAAATCACCTCTTTTTCCTTCTCTCGATCAGACACTTAGAAAAAAAACGGAAAAAAAAAAAAAAAAAATTGGATTTTTTCTAAGTACAAAATCGAGAGTGGCTAAAAATCACCTCTTTTCCTTCTCTCGATCAGACACTTAGAAAAAAAAATGAAAAAAAAAAAAAAAAAATTGGATTTTTTCTAAGTACAAAATCGAGAGAGGCTAAAAATCACCTCTTTTTCCTTCTCTCGATCAGACACTTAGAAAAAAAAATGAAAAAAAAAAAAAAAAAATTGGATTTTTTCTAAGTACAAAATCGAGAGAGGCTAAAAATCACCTCTTTTTCCTTCTCTCGATCAGACACTTAGAAAAAAAACGGAAAAAAAAAAAAAAAAAATTGGATTTTTTCTAAGTACAAAATCGAGAGTGGCTAAAAATCACCTCTTTTTCCTTCTCTCGATCAGACACTTAGAAAAAAAACGAAAAAAAAAAAAAAAAAAATTGGATTTTTTCTAAGTACAAAATCGAGAGAGGCTAAAAATCACCTCTTTTTCCTTCTCTCGATCAGACACTTAGAAAAAAAACGGAAAAAAAAAAAAAAAAAATTGGATTTTTTCTAAGTACAAAATCGAGAGAGGCTAAAAATCACCTCTTTTCCTTCTCTCGATCAGACACTTAGAAAAAAAACGGAAAAAAAAAAAAAAAAATTTGGATTTTTTCTAAGTACAAAATCGAGAGAGGCTAAAAATCACCTCTTTTTCCTTCTCTCGATCAGACACTTAGAAAAAAAACGGAAAAAAAAAAAAAAAAATTTGGATTTTTTCTAAGTACAAAATCGAG
>NC_084753.1:43603335-43614670 GCF_033978785.1 Entelurus aequoreus | reverse complement strand
TTCCTGTCTTTGATGGCCCGCCTGCCAACCTACTTCCTGTCCCATGTGCACCCCCCCCCCACCCCAAACACACACACACACACACACACACACACACACACACACACACACACACACACACACACCGCAGTTGTTTGTGTTTGACAGCATCTTCTCCATGTTTGGATTTTCTATAATTCATCTTCAGCAGCCCCGCTTTTTGTCTGGCAGGCGTGTTAATAATGGATTGAATAGACTTACAGGTGTGTGTGTGTGTGTGTGTGCGTGTGTGTGTGTGTGCGTGTGTGTGTGTGTGTGCGTTTGAAGCGTGTTGCCGGCAGTCGGAAAGAGCGCGGTATCGATCCGAGCGCCGGTTTGTCTGATTGCCCGTGAACTCGGCAGCGCGAATGTTTGATGAAGCGCTTTGACTCCATCTTCGTCTTCCTCCTTCAAAGGGCTTGGGCCGGCCCACATTACCCACAATCCTCCAGGGGGCCGCCGTGTGCGGAGAACTGGCCGCACGCGACTTGGAGCAGTTAGTCTGTTCCAGGGTCAAACATGGTCTAGCACAGTGGTCCCCAACCACCGGGCCGCGGCACGGTACCGGTCCGCGGACCGATTGGTACCGGGTCGCGCAAGAAATTTAATTTAAAAAAAAAAAATTAAAAAAAATTTAAAAAAAAAAAATAAAATTTTTTATCAACATAAAAAACACAATATATACATTATATATCAATATAGATCAATACAGTCTGCAGGGATACAGTCTGTAAGCACACATGATTGTATTTCTTTATGAAAAAAAAAAATATATATATATATATATATATATAAATGATGTGAAGTGATTAGAACCTTAATTAAGTCAATATTTCATAACATGGATTTTTTTAAGCAATGCAGTTTTTAAGACAAAAATCCCCTTAAAATTCTCAGGGACCCAAAAGGGTAACACCCGTAAAAATGGTAAAAGTTAGTCATATACTTTTTTGTAACGCTTACAGTTTTAGATCATTTGTCGATATGGTTTAGTTTTTTTGTTTTTTTTTAATGTTCTGTGCCCTTTTTGTGAAAGAAAGAAACCCACTATTGTGTGGCAAAAACATAAAATATGCAATATTTTCCCCAATAAAAAATTCTCAAAGTGTAATATTTGATGTGAAGTGATTAGAACTTTATATATGATCATTTATTATCAGAATCACAATCAGAAGTACTTTTTTAAATTATGTATTTATTTTGACTTGTCCTGTAAATGTATTTAGTTTATCTGAAATATATATTATGCTGTCGTTTAATGATGTAATAATATGTTTTTTACCTATTGTGTTTATTGTTATTAATTTGTCACTTATTGTATATTCATTGAAATACTTATTACTACTGTTTTTATCAATTATTTATTTATCTACAACTTATGCATTTGATATCAATAAATTATGTAGTAATTACTTTGTGATAGTTTTATTTAGCTATTATTTAATAGTATAATTTAGCTATTATTTTGTATTATTAAATATTTTTATTAATATTATTTTTATTTATTTTTATTTATTTTTTTATTTACATTTTTTATATCCCATCACATTTGCCTGTATCTATTGTCTACATTGTGTGTATTTTATGGTCATTTAAATTGAGTTATACTTATTTATTTTAATATGTTTTTATCGATTATTATGTATTTGTCATACGCCTATTTTTTTTAATATATTAATTCCCAACTAATTATATTGTATATTTATGAATTATGAATTTAGATTTGTTTTATAGTCATTTAAATTAATAAATTTTTTAAAATATGTATGATTCAATTTAATCGTGACACCATAAGTTGAATGATGCGGACCCGCTTGTTACTGGATACTTTGTAATACACTTGCGCCTTGGAGACTTTGTATGTGTAAGTAATGTGTGACTATAATTATTTGATACTTGTTTAAAAAAAACAAAAAAAACCCAACATAATTATTAAATAAATAACAAATAAATAGTTAATAAAATAATAAATAAATGATACATGTTTATTTAATAAATAACAAATAAATAGTTAATAAAAAATAAATAATACATGTTTATTTAATAAATAACAAATAAATAATTCATAAAATAATAAATAAATAGTACATGTTTATTTAATAAATAACAAATAAACAATTAATAAAATAATACATTAATAATACATGTTTATTTAAGAAATAACAAAAATAGTTCATAAAATAATAAATAAATAATACATGTTTATTTAAGAAATAACAAATAAATAGTTCATAAAATTATAAATAAATAATACCTTTATTAAATAAATAACAAATAGTTGATGAAATAATACAAGTTTATTTAATAACAAATAAATACTTAATAAAATAATAAATAATTAATGCATTTTTATTTAATAAATAACAAACAATTAATAAACAAATAAATAATACATGTTTATTTGATAAATAACAAATAAATAGTTAATAAACTAATACATAATATGTATTTATTAAATAAATAACAAATAAATAGTTGATAAAATAATAAATAAATAGATATTTATTAAATTAATAACAAATAAGCAATTCATAAAATAATAAATAAATAATTGCTACTTGTTTATATTGACAAGTTTTAGACAGCGACATGGTTCAATGGTTGTTACGTATGTTTAGCTTGCGTGCTATTGTGTGCCGAGCTGTTGTGTAGCTGCTAGCTCCTCTGGTAGCATGTTTACCTTTGAAGAAGAAGATTACAGAAAGTGTTCAGCCTCTCGTCCATTGATTGACTTTCTGCTGTTTGCAGAAGCAAGATGAAAGCTGAATCGACTTCAGCAGGCGTGTGTGTGTGTGTGTGTGTGTGTGTATGTGTGTGTGTGTATGTGTGTGTGTGTGTGTGTGCGTGCAAAAAACAACAACACAACCATTATCGTTAGCTCCCGCCGCTAGCTCACCTGAAGAGTTTAAAAGGCCTTTGATTTCTCCGTGATTCACACGCCGCTTCACTTTTACGTTTTTAATTGGATCCGCCGCGCGCTCGCCTGTTTTTGTCCCCTCCGAGGGACGCTTCCTTGGCGCTAAATGAAACAGGAAGTCAACAAGTCACGTGACACGGAGATAAGGCGTTTGTTCTCGCTACATTTGCTTGCCGAGAGCTGGCATGAAAGCAGCTCTTTGAAAGAGCAGGTAAACAATGTGGACTTTCAAGATCTTGGAGAGGCCGGCTCAGAAACCCGCCCCTGGTCCCGTGGGCAATGTACTGAAGGATTTACTCAAAACCCCATTTCGTCCTGGAGGCCGTTTCTCCAATGTGGAGCACTGTGATGGGAAAAGTGTATGGCCATTGGGAAGGTGTGGGAGAAGTGGAGGGCCCTGTGTCGGGCAATAGGGAAAGTACGGGAGAAGTGGAGGGCCCTGTGTCTGGCCATTGGGAAGGTGTGGGAGAAGTGGAGGGCCCTGTGTCGGGCAATAGGGAAAGTATGGGAGAAGTGGAGGGCCCTGTGTCGGGCAATAGGGAAAGTATGGGAGAAGTGGAGGGTCCTGTGTCTGGCCATTGGGAAGGTACGGTAGAAGTGGAGGGCCCTGTGTCTGGCCATTAGGAAGGTGTGGGAGAAGTGGAGGGCCCTGTGTCTGGCAATAGGGAAGGTACGGTAGAAGTGGTTGGCCCCGTGTCCGGCCATTGGGAAGGTACGGTAGAAGTGGAGGGTCCTGTGTCTGGCCATTAGGAAGGTGTGGGAGAAGTGGAGGGCCCTGTGTCTGGCAATAGGGAAGGTACGGTAGAAGTGGTTGGCCCCGTGTCCGGCCATTGGGAAGGTACGGTAGAAGTGGAGGGTCCTGTGTCTGGCCATTGGGAAGGTACGGTAGAAGTGGAGGGCCCTGTGTCTGGCCATTAGGAAGGTATGGGAGAAGTGGAGGGCCCTGTGTCTGGCCATTGGGAAGGTGTGGGAGAAGTGGAGGGCCCTGTGTCGGGCAATAGGGAAAGTACGGGAGAAGTGGAAGGCCCTGTGTCGGGCAATAGGGAAAGTACGGGAGAAGTGGAGGGCCCTGTGTCTGGCCATTGGGAAGGTGTGGGAGAAGTGGAGGGCCCTGTGTCGGGCAATAGGGAAAGTATGGGAGAAGTGGAGGGCCCTGTGTCGGGCAATAGGGAAAGTATGGGAGAAGTGGAGGACCCTGTGTCGGGCAATAGGGAAAGTACGGGAGAAGTGGAGGGTCCTGTGTCTGGCCATTGGGAAGGTACGGTAGAAGTGGAGGGCCCTGTGTCTGGCCATTAGGAAGGTGTGGGAGAAGTGGAGGGCCCTGTGTCTGGCAATAGGGAAGGTACGGTAGAAGTGGTTGGCCCCGTGTCCGGCCATTGGGAAGGTACGGTAGAAGTGGAGGGTCCTGTGTCTGGCCATTAGGAAGGTGTGGGAGAAGTGGAGGGCCCTGTGTCTGGCAATAGGGAAGGTACGGTAGAAGTGGTTGGCCCCGTGTCCGGCCATTGGGAAGGTACGGTAGAAGTGGAGGGTCCTGTGTCTGGCCATTGGGAAGGTACGGTAGAAGTGGAGGGCCCTGTGTCTGGCCATTAGGAAGGTATGGGAGAAGTGGAGGGCCCTGTGTCTGGCCATTGGGAAGGTGTGGGAGAAGTGGAGGGCCCTGTGTCGGGCAATAGGGAAAGTACGGGAGAAGTGGAAGGCCCTGTGTCGGGCAATAGGGAAAGTACGGGAGAAGTGGAGGGCCCTGTGTCTGGCCATTGGGAAGGTGTGGGAGAAGTGGAGGGCCCTGTGTCTTGCCATTGGGAAGGTACGGGAGAAGTGGAGGGCCCTGTGTCTGGCCATTAGGAAGGTACGGTAGAAGTGGAGGGCCCTGTGTCTGGCAATAGGGAAGGTACGGTAGAAGTGGAGGGCTCGGTGTCTGGCCATTGGGAAGGTGTGGGAGAAGTGGAGGGCCCTGTGTCTGGCCATTGGGAAGGTGTGGGAGAAGTGGAGGGCCCTGTGTCTGGCCATTAGGAAGGTACGGTAGAAGTGGAGGGCCCTGTGTCTGGCCATTAGGAAGGTACGGGAGAAGTGGAGGGCCCTGTGTCTGGCCATTGGGAAGGTACGGTAGAAGTGGAGGGCCCTGTGTCTGGCCATTGGGAAGGTACGGTAGAAGTGGAGGGCCCTGTGTCTGGCCATTGGGAAGGTACGGTAGAAGTGGAGGGCCCTGTGTCTGGCCATTGGGAAGGTACGGTAGAAGTGGAGGGCCCTGTGTCTGGCCATTAGGAAGGTACGGTAGAAGTGGAGGGCCCTGTGTCTGGCCATTGGGAAGGTACGGTAGAAGTGGAGGGCCCTGTGTCTGGCCATTGGGAAGGTACGGTAGAAGTGGAGGGCCCTGTGTCTGGCCATTAGGAAGGTATGGGAGAAGTGGAGGGCCCTGTGTCTGGCCATTAGGAAGGTGTGGGAGAAGTGGAGGGCCCTGTGTCTGGCCATTAGGAAGGTGTGGGAGAAGTGGAGGGCCCTGTGTCTGGCCATTGGGAAGGTACGGTAGAAGTGGAGGGCCCTGTGTCTGGCCATTGGGAAGGTGTGGGAGAAGTGGAGGGCCCTGTGTCTGGCCATTGGTACGGGAGAAGTGGAGGGCCCTGTGTCTGGCCATTGGGAAGGTACGGTAGAAGTGGAGGGCCCTGTGTCTGGCCATTGGGAAGGTACGGTAGAAGTGGAGGGCCCTGTGTCTGGCCATTGGGAAGGTGTGGGAGAAGTGGAGGGCCCTGTGTCTGGCCATTGGTACGGGAGAAGTGGAGGGCCCTGTGTCTGGCCATTAGGAAGGTGTGGGAGTAGTGGAGGGCCCTGTGTCTGGCAATAGGGAAGGTACGGTAGAAGTGGTTGGCCCCGTGTCCGGCCATTGGGAAGGTACGGTAGAAGTGGAGGGCCCTGTGTCTGGCCATTGGGAAGGTATGGGAGAAGTGGAGGGCCCAGTGTCTGGCCATTGGGAAGGTACGGTAGAAGTGGAGGGCCCTGTGTCTGGCCATTGGGAAGGTGTGGGAGAAGTGGAGGGCCCTGTGTCGGGCAATAGGGAAAGTACGGGAGAAGTGGAGGGCCCTGTGTCTGGCCATTGGGAAGGTGTGGGAGAAGTGGAGGGCCCTGTGTCTTGCCATTGGGAAGGTACGGGAGAAGTGGAGGGCCCTGTGTCTGGCCATTAGGAAGGTACGGTAGAAGTGGAGGGCCCTGTGTCTGGCAATAGGGAAGGTACGGTAGAAGTGGAGGGCTCGGTGTCTGGCCATTGGGAAGGTGTGGGAGAAGTGGAGGGCCCTGTGTCTGGCCATTGGGAAGGTGTGGGAGAAGTGGAGGGCCCTGTGTCTGGCCATTAGGAAGGTACGGTAGAAGTGGAGGGCCCTGTGTCTGGCCATTAGGAAGGTACGGGAGAAGTGGAGGGCCCTGTGTCTGGCCATTGGGAAGGTACGGTAGAAGTGGAGGGCCCTGTGTCTGGCCATTGGGAAGGTACGGTAGAAGTGGAGGGCCCTGTGTCTGGCCATTGGGAAGGTACGGTAGAAGTGGAGGGCCCTGTGTCTGGCCATTGGGAAGGTACGGTAGAAGTGGAGGGCCCTGTGTCTGGCCATTAGGAAGGTACGGTAGAAGTGGAGGGCCCTGTGTCTGGCCATTGGGAAGGTACGGTAGAAGTGGAGGGCCCTGTGTCTGGCCATTGGGAAGGTACGGTAGAAGTGGAGGGCCCTGTGTCTGGCCATTAGGAAGGTATGGGAGAAGTGGAGGGCCCTGTGTCTGGCCATTAGGAAGGTGTGGGAGAAGTGGAGGGCCCTGTGTCTGGCCATTAGGAAGGTGTGGGAGAAGTGGAGGGCCCTGTGTCTGGCCATTGGGAAGGTACGGTAGAAGTGGAGGGCCCTGTGTCTGGCCATTGGGAAGGTGTGGGAGAAGTGGAGGGCCCTGTGTCTGGCCATTGGTACGGGAGAAGTGGAGGGCCCTGTGTCTGGCCATTGGGAAGGTACGGTAGAAGTGGAGGGCCCTGTGTCTGGCCATTGGGAAGGTACGGTAGAAGTGGAGGGCCCTGTGTCTGGCCATTGGGAAGGTGTGGGAGAAGTGGAGGGCCCTGTGTCTGGCCATTGGTACGGGAGAAGTGGAGGGCCCTGTGTCTGGCCATTAGGAAGGTGTGGGAGTAGTGGAGGGCCCTGTGTCTGGCAATAGGGAAGGTACGGTAGAAGTGGTTGGCCCCGTGTCCGGCCATTGGGAAGGTACGGTAGAAGTGGAGGGCCCTGTGTCTGGCCATTGGGAAGGTATGGGAGAAGTGGAGGGCCCAGTGTCTGGCCATTGGGAAGGTACGGTAGAAGTGGAGGGCCCTGTGTCTGGCCATTGGGAAGGTGTGGGAGAAGTGGAGGGCCCTGTGTCTGGCCATTGGGAAGATACGGGAGAAGTGGAGGGCCCTGTGTCTGGCCATTGGGAAGGTGTGGGAGAAGTGGAGGGCCCTGTGTCTGGCCATTGGGAAGGTACGGGAGAAGTGGAGGGCCCTGTGTCTGGCCATTGGGAAGGTACGGTAGAAGTGGAGGGCCCTGTGTCTGGCCATTGGGAAGGTGTGGGAGAAGTGGAGGGCCCTGTGTCTGGCCATTGGTACGGGAGAAGTGGAGGGCCCTGTGTCTGGCCATTGGGAAGGTACGGTAGAAGTGGAGGGCCCTGTGTCTGGCCATTGGGAAGGTACGGTAGAAGTGGAGGGCCCTGTGTCTGGCCATTGGGAAGGTGTGGGAGAAGTGGAGGGCCTTGTGTCTGGCCATTGGTACGGGAGAAGTGGAGGGCCCTGTGTCTGGCCATTAGGAAGGTGTGGGAGTAGTGGAGGGCCCTGTGTCTGGCAATAGGGAAGGTACGGTAGAAGTGGTTGGCCCCGTGTCCGGCCATTGGGAAGGTACGGTAGAAGTGGAGGGCCCTGTGTCTGGCCATTGGGAAGGTATGGGAGAAGTGGAGGGCCCAGTGTCTGGCCATTGGGAAGGTACGGTAGAAGTGGAGGGCCCTGTGTCTGGCCATTGGGAAGGTGTGGGAGAAGTGGAGGGCCCTGTGTCTGGCCATTGGGAAGATACGGGAGAAGTGGAGGGCCCTGTGTCTGGCCATTGGGAAGGTGTGGGAGAAGTGGAGGGCCCTGTGTCTGGCCATTGGGAAGGTACGGGAGAAGTGGAGGGCCCTGTGTCTTGCCATTGGGAAGGTACGGGAGAAGTGGAGGGCCCTGTGTCTGGCCATTAGGAAGGTACGGTAGAAGTGGAGGGCCCTGTGTCTGGCAATAGGGAAGGTACGGTAGAAGTGGAGGGCTCGGTGTCTGGCCATTGGGAAGGTGTGGGAGAAGTGGAGGGCCCTGTGTCTGGCCATTGGGAAGGTGTGGGAGAAGTGGAGGGCCCTGTGTCTGGCCATTAGGAAGGTACGGTAGAAGTGGAGGGCCCTGTGTCTGGCCATTAGGAAGGTACGGTAGAAGTGGAGGGCCCTGTGTCTGGCCATTGGGAAGGTACGGTAGAAGTGGAGGGCCCTGTGTCTGGCCATTGGGAAGGTACGGTAGAAGTGGAGGGCCCTGTGTCTGGCCATTGGGAAGGTACGGTAGAAGTGGAGGGCCCTGTGTCTGGCCATTGGGAAGGTACGGTAGAAGTGGAGGGCCCTGTGTCTGGCCATTAGGAAGGTATGGGAGAAGTGGAGGGCCCTGTGTCTGGCCACACTAAAAGTCTTGGGGGTCCTCCTCATCGTCCTTAACCTACGCATCCTCCTCATCTTCATCATACACACACACACACTTCATCATACACACGCACACACATACACATACACACCTGTAGCATGCACACCTGTCGTGTCTGGCCTCACGGCGGAATGCACGTGCGGCGTGCTGCTGTCAGGCGGCGTGGGAATTCCCAGTGGAGCTTCATGATCACAGATGCTCCGCTGATAGGACGTCCACTTAGTGAGCGCGCGCACACACACACACACACACACACACACACACACACACACACACACACACACACACACACACACACACACACACACACACACACACACACACACACACACACACAAGGTCTGACCGCCACGTCGTCATTCAAGGGCGAGCGTCCATCTGTCCTGATGAGGTTGCGTGGCGCGCTGAGAGCATCCATGTTGATGAAGAAGTCAGGAGTCATCCTCCAGACAGAAGAAAATATTAAAATTATTATAATATTGAATATATATATATATATATATATATATATATTATAATAATTATTATAATAATTATAATTATTATAATATTATTATTATTATTATTATTATTATTATTATAATATTATATATATATATATATATATATATATATATATATATATATATATATATATATATATATATATATAAAATATTAATATAAAAATGTATTTTAATATTAAAATACACAATTTCTGGTCGAAAATTCTGACATTCGTACTGCGACCACTACCAAGTTATAAGGCTGTGAGGCGTACACATGCAGGATTAGCTCAAAATGCTAACGTTAGCATGCTAAAAGTTAGCACGTTAAAAGTTAGCATGTATCACTTACCAAATTGCATGACTCTGCAGTGCACTGCGGCAAAAATGGCTACCAAAAATTGCGTGCTAAAACAAGCATGCTAGCATGCAAACTTTAGCATGCTATGCATTAGCATATGTCAAGTACCAAGTTAGATGACTCTGGTGTAGGCGGTTGCAATTTTTTTTAAAGAGGTTAGAATGCTAATTTGTGCATGCTAGCATGCTAAGGCTAACATGTTAATTTTAGCATGCTAACAGCACGCGCCAAGTGCCATGTCACATGGCTCTTAGGCGTACGGTAGCAGAAACGCCACCAAAAAAGTTAGCATGTGTCACGTACCAAGTTAAATGACTCTGAAATAAACGGTTGCAAAATTATTCAGAAAGCTAATTTGAACATGCTAGCATGCTAATGCTGACGTGTTAATTTCAGCATGTTAACAGCACGTGTCAAGTGCCATGTCACATGACTCTTAGGCGTGCGGTAGCAAAAAGAGCGTGTCACGTACCAAGTTAAATGACTCTGCGGGTAAACGGTTGCAAAATTATCCCCCCCAAAAATTTTGAAATAAAAAGGAAACATGCTAAAGTTAACATAATAATAGTTAGCATATGTCAAGTACCAATTTAGATGGGTCTGAAGTAAACGGTTGCAAAATTTGACAAAAAAAGCTTAGCATGCTAACAGTTAGCATATGCCAAGTACCAAGTTATATGATTCTAAGCTAAACAGTTGTAAAATGAGCAAAAAAGGTTAGCATGTCAATGTTAGTATGTTAACACTTAGCATGTGTCACGTACCAAGTTAGATGAGCCTGGGGTAAACGGTTGCAAAATTATCTAAAATATAATTTTTAAATAATAATAATTTAAAATGTATTTATAAATTACAAATTTAAATATAAATTAAAAATTTAAATTTTAAATTATATTTGTAAATAAATTTAAATAATTTTAAATAATTTTAAATAATAATTATAATAATTTTAATAATTATAATAATAATATAGATATACATAATACAATATATATAATAATAATTTTAAATAATGTTAAATAATGTTAAATCATTGTAAATAATTTTAAATAATTTTAAATATTTTTAAATAATTTTAAATAATTTTAAATGCAAAAAGAAGCATGCTAATGTTAACATTGTAACAGTTAGCAAATGTCAAGTACCAAGTTAGATGAGTTTGGGGTAAACGGTTGCAAAATTATCTAAAATATTTTTTAAATAATAATCATTGTAAATTTAAATTTAAATTTTAAATTTAAATTTTAAATACTAATTTTAAATAATTTTAAATAATAATTTTAATAATAATAATAATAATATACATATACATTATACAATATATATATAATAATAATTTGAAATAATTTGAAATAATTTGAAATAATTTTGATTAATTTTAAATAATTTTAAATGCAAAAAGAAGCATGCTAATGTTAACATTGTAACAATTAGCATATGTCAAGTACCAAGTTAGTTGAGTCAGGGGTAAACAGTTGCAAAATTATTTTAAAAGGTTATGAAGCTAATTTGAGCATGCTAGCATATTAATGCTAACATGTTAATTTTAGCATGCTAACAGTTAGCATGTGCCAAGTGCCATATTACATGACTCTCAGGCATACGGTAGCAAAAATGGCACCCAAAAAAAAAAGTTAGCATGTGCTCCGTACGTTAAATGACTTGAGTTGCAAAATTATCTAAAAAAAACATGTTAAATGATAAAGGAAGCATTCAAATGTTAACATTGTAACAGTTAGCATGGCTGCAAAATTAAGAGAAGCAGTGTGTAATGTTAGCGTGCTAACAAAGTAGCATGTGTCAAGTACCAAGTTATATGGTGGCAATAATGGCTAACAATGTCATTATGCTAATGTAAG
>NC_084753.1:43558335-43600835 GCF_033978785.1 Entelurus aequoreus | reverse complement strand
CACTTATGTAGTCAAAAGACTAAGTGTAAGTACACAAGTGTTACACACTTAAGTACTCTAAAGTCTAAGTGTAAGTACACAAGTGTTACACACTTAAGTACTCAAAAGACTAAGTGTAAGTACACAAGTGTTACACACTTATGTACTCAAAAGACCAAGTGTAAGTACACAAGTGTTACACACTTAAGTACTCAAAAGACTAAGTGTTAGTACACAAGTGTACATACTTATGTAGTCAAAAGACTAAGTGTAAGTACACACATGTAACAAAGTTATGTACTTAAAGGCTTAGTGTAAGTACACATGTATGAACTTAAAATACTAAGTGTAAATACACAAATGTAACACACTTAAGTACTCAAAAGACTAAGTGTAAGTACACAAGTGTTACACACTTATGTAGTCAAAAGACTTAAGTGTAAGTACACAAGTGTACCCACTTATGTACTTAAAAGACTAAGTGTAAGTACACAAGTGTAACAAAGGTATGCACTTAAAGACTAAGTGTAAGTACACAAGTGTGCATACTTATGCACTTAAAACACTAAGTGTTAGTACACAAGTGTACATACTTAGGTAGTCAAAAGACTAAGTGTAAGTACACACATGTAACAAAGTTATGTACTTAAAGGCTTAGTGTAAGTACACATGTATGAACTTAAAATACCAAGTGTAAATACACAAATGTAACACACTTAAGTACTCAAAAGACTAAGTGTAAGTACACAAGTGTTACACACTTATGTAGTCAAAAGACTTAAGTGTAAGTACACAAGTGTACATACGTATGTACTTAAAAGACTAAGTGTAAGTACACAAGTGTAACAAAGGTATGCACTTAAAGACTAAGTGTAGGTACACAAGTGTACATACTTATGCACTTAAAATACTAAGTGTAAGTACACAAGTGTACATACTTATGTACTTAAAAGAGTAAGTGTAAGTACACAAGTGTAACAAAAGTATGCACTTAAAGACTAAGTGTAAGTACACAAGTGTACATACTTATGTACTTAAACAACTAAGTGTAAGTACACAAGTGTACATACTTATGTACTTAAAGACTAAGTGTAAGTACACAGGTGTACATATGTATGTACTTAAAAGACTAAGTGTAAGTACACAAGTGTAACAAAGGTATGCACTTAAAGACTTAAGTACGCAAGTGCACCAATGTTGTTATTGAAGTATGATCTGGTGAGAAAGTTGTAAGTGATGTTGCCACGGAGACAGGAGTCACATGACTCATGTTGCCGTTATTAGCTGCTAATGTTGATGAATGTTCATATTAGCGCACGTGAGCGCGCGCTCGTGCACTAATTGGTGCACGCTCTGCGGGCGTGGCGTAGATAACGGCCCCCGCGTGAAGACAAGGTGTCCCGCGGGCAGACGCCACTTCCCAATATCAATTAAAGCCGCACTAATTAGCGGGCAGCGATGACTTCATAGCCCGCAGCAAACTTCATCATTCATAATACTTCTAGAATAATTAGCAGGACACTTCATTAGGTACACAGATCTTCAGTCTGGGCTCCAGGTGTACCACCACTCCAAGTCACCACTATCTAATCCTCAAAACTATTATAAACCAATCAAAACACCCCCCCATTGCATTGTGGGTCACCCCGCAGATCAGCTCCTCCAGGTGGCGCCGTCCCGGTCCACCTCGTCCCCTCTTATCTCGTCCCTGGAGTCCCTCCACCTTGTCCTGCCCCGCCAAGCGCCCCGCAGCAAACCTCCGGCGTGTTCCATTCCTCCGTTCCGCTGCGTCCTCCTCACCTTCAGCACTTGATTAGCGCCGCCACTTAGCCAGCCTTCCGAGGGGCGGGGCCTAATCCAAAGCGACACTTGTTCTCCCGCCGCCTTTCCCGTCGCCATGGAGACGGTTCACCTCCGGCTGCGGCTTGCTTGATTGGTTCCAAAGTTTAGTCTTTCGTTCTCTCAAAAGAACCCACGTGGCCCCAATGAGCGGGTGCCCAAAAGTATACCCAAAAGGGCCCCGGACTCATTGGGTACATTTTAGGACTTAGTTTGTTTTGGGTCCTCCGGGTTCTTTAGGTGGAAGACGGTCCTTTTTTTAGGTACTCTACGAGGTCTGAGTTGAACCCTTTTCCGTCCTAAGGGGCCTAATTCAGTCCCAAAAGAACCCAAGTGGTTTTTAAATGATCGGTTGTTCAAAAGTACACCCGAAAGGACTCTGGCCCGGAATCCTTGGGTACACTGTGGACCCTTTAGAGCACCAGCAATATCAGGGTTTTGTCTGTTATGGGGTCCTTCGGGTTCTTCAGGTGGACGACGGTCCTTTTTTTAGGTACTCTAGGACTTTCAGGTCTGTTTGTGAATAGGAATAGACCCCAATCACTTTAGGAACACTTCTGGCAAATAAAAAGGGCCAGGCCCTTTTTGCAATTGGTCCAAACCCTGCGAAAAACTGTTCTTTTCATCAACCCAATCTGGTTTCTTAGGTATCTAGGACGTCTGAGTTGAACCCTTTTCCGTCCTAAGGGGCCTAATACAGTCCCAAAAGAACCCAAGTGGTTTTAAATGATCGGTTGCCCAAAAGTACACCCGAAAGGACTCTGGCCCGGACTCCTTGGGTACACTGTGGACCCTTTAGAGCACCAGCAATATCAGGGTTGTGTCTGTTATGGGGTCCTTCGGGTTCTTTAGGTGGAAGACGGTCCTTTTTTTAGGTACTCTGGGACTTTCAGGTCTGTTTGTGAATAGGAATAGACCCCAATCACTTTAGGAACACTTCTGGAAAATAAAAAGGGCCAGGCCCTTTTTGCAATTGGCCCAAACCCTGCGAAAAACTGTTCTTTTCATCAACCCAATCTGGTTTCTTAGGTATGTAGGAGGTCTGAGTTGAACCCTTTTCCGTGTTAAGGGGCCTAATACAGTCCCAAAAGAACCCAAGTGGTTTTAAATGACCGGTTGCCCAAAAGTATACTCGAAAGGACTCTGGCCCGGACTCCTTGGGTACACTGTGGACCCTTTAGAGCACCAGCAATATCAGGGTTGTGTCTGTTATGGGGTCCTTCGGGTTCTTTAGGTGGAAGATTGTCCTCGTTGGGGTTCTATGGAGCCTTCAGGTCTCGTTCTGAGAAGGAATAGGCCCCAATTACTCTAAAGGGACACGATTGGCAAAAGCAAAGTGTCAGACCTAGTGCTTTTGATTGATTGATTGAGACTTTTATTAGTAGGTTGCAACGTGAAGTGCCTCGAACCCTTTCCAAAAACTTCTCGTTCCATTAACCTAATCCGGTTTGTTAAGTATCTATGAAGTCCGAATTTAACCCTTTATGGCCTTGAGGGGTCCAAGAAAGTCCCAAAAGAACCCAAATGGTCCTATTGAGCAAATGCCCAAAAGTATACCTAGACTGCTTGGGTACGTTTCAGACCCTTTGGAGCACCAACACTTTTAGGGGTTATTCTGTTTTGGGCTCCCTAGGTTCTTTAGGTAGAAGATGGTCCTTGTTAGGGTACTATGAGACCTCCAGGTCAGTTACTGAGTAGGAATATGCGCCAAATGCTCTATTGCGACACTTCTGGCAAAACCCTCCGAAAAACTAATCTTTCCATTAACCTAATCCGGTTGGTTAAGTATCTATAAAGTAAGAATTTAACCCTTTTTGGCCCCGAGGGGTCCAAGAAAGTCCCAAAAGTACCCAAACAGTCCCAATGAGCAGGTTCCCAAAGGTATACCTAAAAGGGCTCCAGCCTCGGACTCCTTAGGTAGATTCTAGACCCTTTAAAGCACCAGCACTTTTAGGGGTTAGTCTGTTTTGGGCTCCCTAGGTTCTTTAGGTAGAAGATAATCCTTGTTGGGGTACTATGGTACCTTCAGGTCAGTTCCTGAGTAGGAATATGCCCCAAATGCTCTATTGCGACACTTCTGGCAAAAGAAAAGTGCCAGACCCAGTGCCCCAAACCCTCCGAAAAACTAATCTTTCCATTAACCTAATCTGGTTTAAGTATCTATAAAGTAAGAATTGAACCATTTTTGGCCCCAAAGGGTCTAAGAAAGTCCCAATGAGCAGGTTCCCAAAGGTATACCTAAAAGGGCTCCGGCCTCTGACTCCTTAGGTAGATTCTAGACCCTTTAAAGCACCAGCACTTTTAGGGGTTAGTCTGTTTTGGGCTCCCTAGGTTCTTTAGGTAGAAGATAATCCTTGTTGGGGTACTATGGTACCTTCAGGTCAGTTCCTGAGTAGGAATATGCCCCAAATGCTCTATTGCGACACTTCTGGCAAAAGAAAACTGCCAGACCCAGTGCCCCAAACCCTCCGAAAAACTATTCTTTCCATTAACCTAATCCGGTTTAAGTATCTATAAAGTAAGAATTGAACCCCTTTTGGCCCCGAGGGGTCCAAGAAAGTCCCAAAAGTACCCAAACAGTCCCAATGAGCAGGTTCCCAAAGGTATACCTAAAAGGGCTCCAGCCTCGGACTCCTTAGGTAGATTCTAGACCCTTTAAAGCACCAGCACTTTTAGGGGTTAGTCTGTTTTGGGCTCCCTAGGTTCTTTAGGTAGAAGATAATCCTTGTTGGGGTACTATGGTACCTTCAGGTCAGTTCCTGAGTAGGAATATGCCCCAAATGCTCTATTGCGACACTTCTGGCAAAAGAAAAGTGCCAGACCCAGTGCCCCAAACCCTCCGAAAAACTAATCTTTCCATTAACCTAATCTGGTTTAAGTATCTATAAAGTAAGAATTGAACCATTTTTGGCCCCAAAGGGTCTAAGAAAGTCCCAATGAGCAGGTTCCCAAAGGTATACCTAAAAGGGCTCCGGCCTCTGACTCCTTAGGTAGATTCTAGACCCTTTAAAGCACCAGCACTTTTAGGGGTTAGTCTGTTTTGGGCTCCCTAGGTTCTTTAGGTAGAAGATAATCCTTGTTGGGGTACTATGGTACCTTCAGGTCAGTTCCTGAGTAGGAATATGCGCCAAATGCTCTATTGCGACACTTCTGTCAAAAGAAAACTGCCAGACCCAGTGCCCCAAACCCTCCGAAAAACTATTCTTTCCATTAACCTAATCCGGTTTAAGTATCTATAAAGTAAGAATTGAACCCCTTTTGGCCCGAAGGGGTCCAAGAAAGTCCCAAAAGTACCCAAACAGTCCCAATGAGCAGGTTCCCAAAGGTATACCTAAAAGGGCTCCAGCCTCGGACTCCTTAGGTAGATTCTAGACCCTTTAAAGCACCAGCACTTTTAGGGTTTAGTCTGTTTTGGGCTCCCTAGGTTCTTTAGGTAGAAGATAATCCTTGTTGGGGTACTATGGTACCTTCAGGGCAGTTCCTGAGTAGGAATATGCGCCAAATGCTCTATTGCGACACTTCGGTCAAAAGAAAAATGCCAGACTCAGTGCCCCAAACCCTCCGAAAAACTAATCTTTCCATTAACCTAATCCGGTTTAAGTATCTATAAAGTAAGAATTGAACCCTTTTTGGTCCCAAGGCGTCCAAGAAAGTCCCGAAAGTACCCAAACAGTCCCAATGAGCAGGTTCCCAAAGGTATACCTAAAAGGGCTCCAGCCTCGGACTCCTTAGGTAGATTCTAGACCCTTTAAAGCACCAGCACTTTTAGGGGTTAGTCTGTTTTGGGCTCCCTAGGTTCTTTAGGTAGAAGATAATCCTTGTTGGGGTACTATGGTACCTTCAGGTCAGTTCCTGAGTAGGAATATGCCCCAAATGCTCTATTGCGACACTTCTGGCAAAAGAAAAGTGCCAGACCCAGTGCCCCAAACCCTCCGAAAAACTAATCTTTCCATTAACCTAATCTGGTTTAAGTATCTATAAAGTAAGAATTGAACCATTTTTGGCCCCAAAGGGTCTAAGAAAGTCCCAATGAGCAGGTTCCCAAAGGTATACCTAAAAGGGCTCCGGCCTCTGACTCCTTAGGTAGATTCTAGACCTATGGTACCTTCAGGTCAGTTCCTGAATAGGAATATGCGCCAAATGCTCTACTTCTGTCAAAAGAAAACTGCCAGACCCAGTGCCCCAAACCCTCCGAAAAACTAATCTTTCCATTAACCTAATCCGGTTTAAGTATCTATAAAGTAAGAATTGAACCCTTTTTGGCCCCAAGGGGTCCAAGAAAGTCCCAAAAGTACCCAAACAGTCCCAGTGAGCAGGTGCCCAAAGGTATACCCAAAAGGGCTCCGGCCCTAGACTTATTGGGTAGATTATGGACCCTTTAGAGAGCCAGGAAGCTCCCTGGGTTCCTTAGGTGGAAGATGGTCCTTGTTGGCGTTCTAGGGGACCTCCAGGTCTGTTCCTGAGTAGGAATATTCCCCAATTACTCTCGGGACACTTGTGGCAAAAGACAAGTGCCAGACCCATTACCCCAAAACCTCCGAAAAACTAATCTGTCATTTAACCTAATGCGGTTTGTTAGGTATGTACACGGTCTGAATTCAACCATTTTCATCACTAAGGGGTCCAAGAAAATCCCAAAAGAACCCAAGTGGTCCCAATGATAAATGGGGTTGCCTAAATGGTTCCGAATACACCTGGCGGCCCTGGTACAACCCCGGACTCTTCGGATACATTCATGACTTTTAAGTGGTAAGTCCATTTCGGCGTTCTCTTGGACCTTTGAGGAAAAGTTTTGTGTTTTCTTCCGGTAATAAACCGGCAGCTCACTCGCTCCAATTTCCCCCTGAGATGAATTATGGCCAAATATTATTTTCGGTTTTATCCGATGTAAACGCGATGGAACTTTCTCTGAAACAAACGGTGAGAACCTCAAACAAGTGGAATGTTTTTCTTCAAAAAGAGACAACGTTGCGTTCAGGGACTGAGTGACAGTGTCGGTACATTAGAGACCTGCAAACACTTTCATCATCAAATCGTCTTCTCGTGTGAAAACAGGAACTAATTAAGCACTCAGGACTCGTTAGCGAGAGCGTGTGAAACTTGTCGCGACACCAGTTTGTTGTCTTCAGGATCCTGGTCAGATCTTAAAGTCTCTATTTTCTGTTGGCCCCTATCCGACCCCTTCAAAGTACTCGCTGTAAGTAGACACTTGCAGAAAGGAGCTCGGACTTTTAGGGACTGAGGACTATTCTTTGTGATGCCAAAAAGTCTCTGGCTTCAGACTCTGCCTAATAGGGCCCGATTTATTTCGGACACTTTTTGGGACACCTTCATGTGCAGATGGGACTTTCCTTGACCCCATCCAAGGTTTAAAGGGGTGCAATTTGGACGTGGTGTGTGCTTAGAAACCGGATTAGGGTTAGGGTAGAGTGGTTCCTGTTTCTAGTCTGGTTGAACAGATGGGAACATTTGAGTACACACAGCTGGAAATGTGGCGGATGCTAACATTAGCTTTGCCGGTAAATATTCCACAGTCGTTTTCTTGCTGTCCTCAGTCTCCTCTTGGGTAAATGACTGAACATTAAATTTTGGAGACAGGAAAAGGGGAACCATGTCATTCAGGTTCCTGGTCAAAGTTTATTTAGTAGAGTTTTATATTTTATATTGGCCCTTGCTAATGGAAAGACTTCCTCGGATGGTTGGGACATTTAGAGAATGAGGTTTGGACTTTTAAGACCACTTTTCCACCAGCGAGATGCATATTGGTCCTGTGATAGTGTTTCTTAACCTGGCTCCTCTGTGCTCAGCCAAGCATTCATAGGTGATGAACTGTGATCCCTGTCTGGCCAAACAAAACCTTGGTCCCCTGAAGGTCCTAGGTTCTTTCAAAAGGGCCTTCACCCCCCATAAAGGCATCATGCTCTGCTAAGTAAGACTGAAACTTAAAGGAACTAATCCCTAAATGTCTCCGTGGCCCCAGGAGGTCCAACATGTGCCCAAATAGAAAATGGGCAGGACCATTTTTGGCCCATTTCGGACCTTCTGGGAAAACTCCATGTGCAAATGGGGCTTTCCCTGACACCTCAAATATTTAAATGGTTTCGACCAGGTAAATACTTATAAACCGGGGTTAGGGTTAGAGCAGGGTGGGTCCTGCAAGGTAAAGAGTTTCTTCACCTGGCTCCTCTGTGCTCAGCCAAGCATTCATAGGTGACGAACTGTGATCCCTGTCTGGCCAAACAAAAAATGGCCCCCTAAAGGGACTGGGTTCCTTCAAAAGGGCCATCACCCTCATAAAGGTATCATGCTCCGCCAAGTAGGACTGAACCTTAAAGGCTTTGGGTTTCCCCAAAATTAACTAATCCCTAAATGTGTCCGTGGCCCCAGAAGGTCCAACATGTGCCTAAATAGAAAGTGGGCAGGGCCATTGCTTTCCAACCCATTTCGGACCTTCTGGGACACCTCATTGTGCTAATGGGACTTCCCTGACCCCTCAAAGGTTTAAATGGGTGACATTTGGACCTGGTAGATACTTATAAACCGGGGTTAGGGTTAGAGCAGAGTGGGTCCTGCAAGGTAAAGCGCTCGTTTTAAGTAAGGGGAACTCTTTCTCTGTGGTTTGGGACACTTAAAGAAGGGGGTTCAGACTTCCAATATAACTATTTTCCACCAGCGAGGTGCAGATGTGATAGTGTTTCTTCACCTGGCTCCTCTGTACTCAGCCAAGCATTCATAGGTGATGAACCGTGATCCCTGTCTGGCCAAACAAGACCTTGGTCCCCTAAAGGGACTGGGTTCCTTCAAAAGGGCCTTCACCCCCATAAAGGTATCATGCTCCGCCAAGTAGGACTGAACCTTAAAGGCCTTGGGTTGCCCCAAAATGAACTAATCTCTAAATGTTTCCGTGGCCCCAGAAGGTCCAACATGTGCCCAAATAGAAAGTTGGCAGGGCCATTCTTTTTTACCCATTTTGGACCTTCTGGGACAACTCCCTGTGAAAATGGGACTTTCCCTGACCCCTCAAAGGTTTAAATGGGTGCGATTTGGACCTGGTAGATACTTATAAACCGGGGTTAGGGTTATAGCAGAGTGGGTCCTGCAAGGGAAAGTGTTCCTTGTAAGTAAGGGTAACTCTCTCTCTGTGGTTTGGGACACTTAAAGAAGGGGGTTCAGACTTTTAATAGAACTTTTTTCCACCAGCGAGGTGCAGATGTGATAGTGTTTCTTCACCTGGCTCCTCTGTACTCAGCCAAGCATTCATAGGTGATGCACTGTGATCTATGTCTGGCCAAACAAAACCTTGGTCCCCTAAAGGGACTGGGTTCCTTCAAAAGGGCCTTCACCCCCATAAAGTTATCATGCGCCGCCAAGTAGGGCTGAACCTTAAAGGCCTTGGGTTGCCCCAAAATGAACTAATCTCTAAATGTTTCCGTGGCCCCAGAAGGTCCAACATGTGCCCAAATTGTAAGTGGGCACGGCCATTCTTTTTGACCCATTTTGGACCTTCTGGGACACCTCCCTGTGCTAATGGGACTTTCCCTGACCCCTTAAAGGTTTAAATGGGTGCGATTTGGACCTGGTAGATACTTATAAACCGGGGTTACGGTTAGAGAAGAGTGGGTCCTGCAAGGGAAAGTGTTCCTTGTAAGTAAGGGGAACTCTCTCTCAGTGGTTTGGGACACTTAAAGAAGGGGGTTCAGACTTTTCATAGAACTTTTTTCCACCAGCAAGGTGCAGATGTGATAGTGTTTCTTCACCTGGCTCCTCTGTACTCAGCCAGGTCCCTATCTGGCCAAACAAAACCTGGGCCCCCTAAAGGGACCGGGTTCCTTCAAAAGGGCCATCACCCCCATAAAGGTATCATGCTTCGCCAAGTAGGACTGAACCCTACAACAGACTCATCCCACTGTGCCCTTACAGGACACGGGCGGGGAGGTAATTCGGCCCCTTCCGGACCTTTTAGGACTCCCTCCATGTTTTCATGGACCCCCTCCAGGGTTTAAATGTAAAGGTAGGAACCTAGTTAGGGTTAGGGCTGGTCAAATCGTCGGTCTCCTGCTGGATAGAAACTTTGAATACAGGAAACAGGAATGGTTTTAATCCTACTTGGGTGTCCGGTGGGTGGGGCTTCCAAGGAAGGCGGGGCTTAGCTGGCCTCAGCGTGAGTGTGGGGTGTAAATCTACCCGGCGACAGTGTGCCCCGTCACATGACGGATGCTCCCTTGGACCTCCAGTTGACCTGCAAGTTAAACGGCGACACCCTCCAGACCTTCCCAGCATGCTTTGTGCCTACACACACACCCACACACACATTAAAAGACACACACATTAAAACACACATATTTCCTCTGACAAGCTCTTTAAAAAACCATCGACCCGCCTCACTGAACTTTACGACGCGCACAGGCACGCGCAGACGAGCTCTTTAAAACGCCATCAAGTCACCCGGTCGGACTTTACGACGTGGTTTCATCTCATGTTTTTAACGCACACACACACACACACACACACTGATCACGACAAGTGTTGCGCTACCAACTCAGCCGCAACCTGATAAATATGTCTGCTCGAGTCAAGGTCAAACACACCTACTCCTGCATGTCCAAACACCCGCACACACACCCGCACACACACCCGTACACACACACTCGTACACACACACACACACTGGCCGTTACTCAACATGACGCGTCTCAAGTTGATGCGACGACAAAAAAAAACACGACAATAAATCAACTTTAGCAAGGAGCGTCTGAAAGTGAAACCTCGTTACCGTAATGTCGGCACTAAAGTCTCACCCGCTTTCTCCGAAAAATGGGAAAGGGCAACCAGTACGCAAAGTTCCAGAACCTTGTTGTATCCCGCGTTCATGGCGAGACACGGTTTAATTAACGTTGCTAACGTTAACCCTAACCCCTAACCCATTTTGTTATGTGACTATCTTGCTAGCATATTACCTTGAGCTAAATGTACAGGTATACACATCAGAGCCCAGTATTTTGTTAATTGATACATGTTAACTGTTAGCATTGTAGCTAATTTTGCATCCGTTCACCTCCGAGTCAAACATTCTGATATTTTGCATATAATGTTAGCATGCTAACATTACCTTATTTTGCAGCGATACACTTGACAGTTATATATTGTGTTACTTTTGTAACATTCCATCTCGCTAACATGCCAACTTTGACAGGCTAACGGTTAGCATTGTAACTTTCTAGCTAATTTTGCACGTATTCAACTCAAAGTAAAAAAAAAAGATACATGATTTTAGCATGTTAACATGCTGTTTCATTAAATGTTTATTTTATTAATTGACTCTATTTTGCTACAATGCTAACGTAATCAGGCTAATTGTTTGAATTTTAACATTTTAGCTACTTTTGCAGGTATTTACCTCAAAGTAAAATATTCTGATACTTCATTTATACTGTTTGCATGCTAACATGCTAACGTTAATGTTTTATACAGAGATACAGTCATATGTTTTGTTATGTGACTATCTTGCTAACTTGCTAACATATTACCTTGAGCTAAATGTACAGGTATACACATCAGAGCCAAGTATTTTGTTAGTTGATACATGTTAACTGTTAGCATTGTAGCTAATTTTGCATCCGTTCACCTCCGAGTCAAACTTTCTGATACTTTACATATAATGCTAGCACGCTAACATTACCTTATTTTGCAGAGATACACTTGACAGTCATATATTGTGTTACTTTTGTAACATTCCATCTCGCTAACATGCCAACTTTAACAGGCTAACGGTTAGCATTGTAACTTTGTAGCTAATTTAGCACGTATTCACCTCAAAGTAAAAACATGTTGATACTTCACACGCGATGTTAGCATGTCAACATGTTGGCTTGCTAGCTTCTCTTTAAGCTAGTTTTCTTAGCGTTCCAGTTTAGCATCCAGACCAAGTGGTCGGTGTAACACCTTCCATGTCCCCGGCGCAGGCTGCAGGCGCTGAGGAAGGAGAAGTCGCGGGACGCGGCGAGGTCGCGGCGGGGGAAGGAGAACTTTGAGTTCTACGAGCTGGCCAAGATGCTGCCGCTGCCGGGCGCCATCACCAGTCAGCTGGACAAGGCGTCCATCATCCGCCTCACCATCAGCTACCTGAAGATGAGGGACTTCGCCAACCAGGGGGACCCGCCCTGGAACCTGCGCATGGAGGGCCCGCCCCCCAACACCTCCGTCAAAGGTGAGGCCACTTGGGTGTGTGTGTGTGTGTGTGTGTGTGTGTGTGTGTGTGTGTGTGTGTGTTCCTGGGGTTTGCCAGCGAGTTGTTGGGGGCGCGGCTTTGCGAGCGCTATATCCCGCCCTCTTCCTGGTTTGACCAGGTAAGCTCGGCCCGCTAAAACACGCCCACAACGAAAACAAAAACTCGACTTGAGTTGCAGTTTTTACAAAAATGTCATTTCTAGTCGTGACTAATGTTTTTGTTTCATTGTGTTGACTCCTCCCACTTTTATAGCCTTTTTTAATTGTCATTTATTACTTGTGTTGACTCCTCCCACTTTTATAGCCTTTTTAAATTGTAATTTATTACTTGTGTTGACTCCTCCCACTTTTATAGCCTTTTTTAATTGTCATTTATTACTTGTGTTGACTCCTCCCACTTTTATAGCCTTTTTTAATTGTCATTTATTACTTGTGTTGACTCCTCCCACTTTTGTAGCCTTTTTTAATTGTAATTTATTACTTGTGTTGACTCCTCCCACTTTTCTAGCCTTTTTTAATTGTAATTTATTACTTGTGTTGACTCCTCCCACTTTTCTAGCCTTTTTTTAATTGTCATTTATTATTTGTGTTGACTCCTCCCACTTTTGTAGCCTTTTTTAATTGTAATTTATTACTTGTGTTGACTCCTCCCACTTTTGTAGCCATTTTTAATTGTAATTTATTACTTGTGTTGACTCCTCCCACTTTTGTAGCCTTTTTTTAATTGTCATTTATTACTTGTGTTGACTCCTCCCACTTTTGTAGCCTTTTTTACATTTTTATTTATTACTTGTGTTGACTCCTCCCACTTTTGTAGCCTTTTTTTAATTGTAATTTATTACTTGTGTTGACTCCTCCCACTTTTATAGCCTTTTTTTAATTGTCATTTATTACTTGTGTTGACTCCTCCCACTTTTGTAGCCTTTTTTTAATTGTCATTTATTACTTGTGTTGACTCCTCCCACTATTCTAGCCTTTTTTAACTGTAATTTATTACTTGTGTTGACTCCTCCCACTTTTATAGCCTTTTTTAATTGTCATTTATTACTTGTGTTGACTCCTCCTACTTTTGTAGCCTTTTGTAAATTGTCATTTATTACTTGTGTTGACTCCTCCCACTTTTCTAGCCTTTTTTAATTGTCATTTATTACTTGTGTTGACTCCTCCCACTTTTGTAGCCTTTTTTAAATTGTCATTTATTACTTGTGTTGACTCCTCCCACTTTTCTAGCCTTTTTTAATTGTAATTTATTACTTGTGTTGACTCCTCCCACTTTTGTAGCCTTTTTTAAATTGTCATTTATTACTTGTGTTGACTCCTCCCACTTTTCTAGCCTTTTTTAATTGTAATTTATTACTTGTGTTGACTCCTCCCACTTTTCTAGCCTTTTTTTAACTGTCATTTATTACTTGTGTTGACTCCTCCCACTTTTGTAGCCTTTTTTTAATTGTCATTTATTACTTGTGTTGACTCCTCCCACTATTCTAGCCTTTTTTAACTGTAATTTATTACTTGTGTTGACTCCTCCCACTTTTATAGCCTTTTTTAATTGTCATTTATTACTTGTGTTGACTCCTCCCACTTTTGTAGCCTTTTTTAAATTGTCATTTATTACTTGTGTTGACTCCTCCCACTTTTCTAGCCTTTTTTAATTGTAATTTATTACTTGTGTTGACTCCTCCCACTTTTCTAGCCTTTTTTTAATTGTCATTTATTATTTGTGTTGACTCCTCCCACTTTTGTAGCCTTTTTTAATTGTAATTTATTACTTGTGTTGACTCCTGCCACTTTTGTAGCCATTTTTAATTGTAATTTATTACTTGTGTTGACTCCTCCCACTTTTGTAGCCTTTTTTTAATTGTCATTTATTACTTGTGTTGACTCCTCCCACTTTTGTAGCCTTTTTTTAATTGTCATTTATTACTTGTGTTGACTCCTCCCACTTTTGTAGCCTTTTTTTAATTGTAATTTATTACTTGTGTTGACTCCTCCCACTTTTATAGCCTTTTTTTAATTGTCATTTATTACTTGTGTTGACTCCTCCCACTTTTGTAGCCTTTTTTTAATTGTCATTTATTACTTGTGTTGACTCCTCCCACTTTTGTAGCCTTTTTTTAATTGTCATTTATTACTTGTGTTGACTCCTCCCACTATTCTAGCCTTTTTTAACTGTAATTTATTACTTGTGTTGACTCCTCCCACTTTTCCAACCTTTTTTTAATTGTAATTTATTACTTGTGTTGACTCCTCCCACTTTTCCAACCTTTTTTTAATTGTAATTTATTACTTGTGTTGACTCCTCCCACTTTTCTAACCTTTTTTAATTGTAATTTATCACTTGTGTTGACTCCTCCCACTTTTGTAGCCTTTTTTTAATTGTCATTTATTACTTGTGTTGACTCCTCCCACTTTTATAGCCTTTTTTCAATTGTCATTTATTACTTGTGTTGACTCCTCCCACTATTCTAGCCTTTTTTAACTGTAATTTATTACTTGTGTTGACTCCTCCCACTTTTCCAACCTTTTTTTAATTGTAATTTATTACTTGTGTTGACTCCTCCCACTTTTCCAACCTTTTTTTAATTGTAATTTATTACTTGTGTTGACTCCTCCCACTTTTGTAGCCTTTTTTTAATTGTAATTTATTACTTGTGTTGACTCCTCCCACTTTTATAGCCTTTTTTTAATTGTCATTTATTACTTGTGTTGACTCCTCCCACTTTTGTAGCCTTTTTTTAATTGTCATTTATTACTTGTGTTGACTCCTCCCACTTTTGTAGCCTTTTTTAAATTGTAATTTATTACTTGTGTTGACTCCTCCCACTATTCTAGCCTTTTTTAACTGTAATTTATTACTTGTGTTGACTCCTCCCACTTTTCCAACCTTTTTTTAATTGTAATTTATTACTTGTGTTGACTCCTCCCACTTTTCTAGCCTTTTTTAATTGTCATTTATTACTTGTGTTGACTCCTCCCACTTTTGTAGCCTTTTTTAATTGTAATTTATTACTTGTGTTGACTCCTCCCACTTTTCTAGCCTTTTTTAATTGTCATTTATTACTTGTGTTGACTCCTCCCACTTTTATAGCCTTTTTTAAATTGTCATTTATTACTTGTGTTGACTCCTCCCACTTTTCTAGCCTTTTTTAAATTGTAATTTATTACTTGTGTTGACTCCTCCCACTTTTCAACCTTTTTTTAATTGTAATTTATTACTTGTGTTGACTCCTCCCACTTTTCCAACCTTTTTTTAATTGTAATTTATTACTTGTGTTGACTCCTCCCACTTTTGTAGCCTTTTTTAATTGTAATTTATTACTTGTGTTGACTCCTCCCACTTTTGTAGCCTTTTTTAATTGTAATGTATTACTTGTGTTGACTCCTCCCACTTTTCTAACCTTTTTTTAATTGTAATTTATTACTTGTGTTGACTCCTCCCACTTTTCCAACCTTTTTTAATTGTAATTTATTACTTGTGTTGACTCCTCCCACTTTTGTAACCTTTTTTAAATTGTAATTTATTACTTGTGTTGACTCCTCCCACTTTTCTAACCTTTTTTTAATTGTAATTTATTACTTGTATTGACTCCTCCCACTTTTCCCACCTTTTTTAATTGTAATTTATTACTTGTGTTGACTCCTCCCACTTTTCTAACCTTTTTTTAATTGTAATTTATTACTTGTGTTGACTCCTCCCACTTTTCTAACCTTTTTTTAATTGTAATTTATTACTTGTGTTGACTCCTCCCACTTTTCCAACCTTTTTAAATTGTAATTTATTACTTGTGTTGACTCCTCCCACTTTTCTAACCTTTTTTAAATTGTAATTTATTACTTGTGTTGACTCCTCCCACTTTTCCAACCTTTTTTTAATTGTAATTTATTACTTGTGTTGACTCCTCCCACTTTTCCCACCTTTTTTAATTGTAATTTATTACTTGTGTTGACTCCTCCCACTTTTCCCACCTTTTTTTAACTGTAATTTATTACTTGTGTTGACTCCTCCCACTTTTCCAACCTTTTTTTAATTGTAATTTATTACTTGTGTTGACTCCTGCCACTTTTCTAGCCTTTTTTAATTGCAATTTATTACTTGTGTTGACTCCTCCCACAAAAAACTGAATCTTAGTTACAAAAAAATAACAAATAAGTGCGAAGATCGACTAACATGTTTTTTTTTTTAAATAATTGTTAAAAATGATGACTCTTTTACCTGAAAAATGTATTTAAAACGGATAAAGTATGAATCTAATTTACAAAAATATATATACGGTATATATATTTGATCCTTTTTTTTAATCTTATTTAAAAAACAAAACAAAAGCTCTAAACACGTAGCGAGTAAACCCGGAGAAGGCCTGAAAAATGTCTTTTTAAAAAGGGATTCTTAACATTTTTATTTAAAAATAGAAATAAAAAGTAAGAAACATGAATTTTTATAAACAAAAAAAAAAGCTAAACGTAGTCTAAAATGTCTTTTTTAAAAATGGAATATTCAAAATGATGACTCTTATTCAAAAGGATAAATAAAAAATAATAAAAAATGAATCTTAGTTACAAAAAAATAACAAACACGTAGCAAATAAGTGCGGAGATCGACTAACATTTTTTTTTTTTTTTTACTAATTCTTAAAAATTATGACTCTTGTACCTGAAAAATCAATTTAAAACAGATAAAAAAGTATGACTCTAATTTACAAAAAAAATAAAATAATGATTTGATCCTTTATCTTATTTACAAAACAAAACAAAATCTCTAAACACGTAGCGAGTAAACCCGGAAAAAATGTCTTTTTAAAAAGGGATTCTTAACATTTGTTAATGTTCTTTAAAAATAGAAATAAAAAGTAAAAAAAACATGAATTTTTATAAACAAAAGAAAATGCTAAAGGTAGTCTAAAATGACTTTTTTAAAAATGGAATATTCAAAATGATGACTTATTCAAAAAGATAAATAAAAAATTAATCTTAGTGAGAAAAAAACAACAAACATGTAGCAAATAATAAAGTTATTTATTAATAAATTAATATAAATTAATAAAGTATTTCTGATTCTGTTTCTGAAATAAGTGCGGGGATCGACTAACATTTTTTTTTAATTTTTATAATTCTTAAAAATTATGAATTTTGTACCAGAAAAAATCAATTTAAAACAGATAAAAAAGTATGACTCTAATTTACAAAAAAAATAAAATAATGATTTGATCCTTTATGTTATTTACAAAACAAAACAAAATCTCTAAACACGTAGCGAGTAAACCCTGAAAAATGTCTTTCTAAAAAGGGATTCTTAACATTTGTTAATGTTCTTTAAATATAGAAGTAAAAAGTAAGAAACATGAATTTTTATAAACAAAAAAAAATGCTAAACGTAGTCTAAAATGTCTTTTTAAAAATGGAATATTCAAAATGATGACTGTTATTCAAAAAGGTAAATAAAAAATGAATCTTAGTGAGAAAAAAACAACAACAAACACGTAGCAAATAATAAAGTTATTTATTAATAAATTAATATTAATATAAATTAATAAAGTATTTCTGATTCTGTTTCTGAAATAAGTGCGGAGATGGTCTAACATTTGTATTTATTTTTATAATTCTTAAAAATTATGAATTTTGTACCAGAAAAAATCAATTTAAAACAGATAAAAAAGTATGACTCTAATTTACAAAAAAAATAAAATAATGATTTGATCCTTTATTTTATTTACAAAACAAAACAAAATCTCTAAACACGTAGCGAGTAAACCCTGAAAAATGTCTTTTTAAAAAGGGATTCTTAACATTTGTTAATGTTCTTTAAAAATAGAAGTAAAAAGTAAGAAACATGAATTTTTATAAACAAAAGAAAATGCTAAACGTAGTCTAAAATGTCTTTTTAAAAATGAAATATTCAAAATGATGACTCTTATTCAAAAAGGTAAATAAAAAATTAATCTTAGTGAGAAAAACAACAACAAACACGTAGCAAATAATAAAGTTATTTATTAATAAAATAAAAATTAATATAAATTAATAAAGTATTTCTTATTCTGTTTCTGAAATAAGTGCGGAGATCGACTAACAATTTTTTTTTATTTTTATAATTCTTAAAAATTATGAATTTTGTCCCAGAAAAAATCAATTTAAAACAGATAAAAAAGTATGACTCTAATTTACAAAAAAAATAAAATAATGATTTGATCCTTTATCTTATTTACAAAACAAAACAAAATCTCTAAACACGTAGCGAGTAAACCCTGAAAAATGTCTTTTTAAAAAGGGATTCTTAACATTTGTTAATGTTCTTTAAATATAGAAGTAAAAAGTAAGAAACATGAATTTTTATAAACAAAAGAAAATGCTAAACGTAGTCTAAAATTTCTTTAAAAAAAATGGAATATTCAAAATGATGACTCTTATTCAAAAAGGTAAATAAAAAATCAAAAACAACAACAAACACGTAGCAAATAATAAAGTTATTTATTAATAAAATAATATTAATATAAATTAATCAAGTATTTCTTATTCTGTTTCTGAAATAAGTGCGGAGATCGACTAACATTTTTATTTATTTTTATAATTCTTAAAAATTAGGAATTTTGTACCAGAAAAATCAATTTAAAACAAATAAAAAAAAGTATGACTCTAATTTACAAAAAAATAAAATTATTTGATCCTTTATCTTATTTACAAAACAAAACAAAATCTCTAAACACGTAGCGAGTAAACCCTGAAAAATGTCTTTTTAAAAATGGATTCTTAACATTTGTTAATGTAGTAGAATTTCTGACCTTTGACCTATAGTTCATGTCTGTCAAAAATGTATGCTCATTTTGATTTCTCTTCCTCTTCTGTGGGACAAAAGTGAACTTTAAGTCGTGCCAACCTGTCTAGTGAATGTGTTGACTGTCTGAAAGATTCGAGTTGCTATGGAACAGATAGGGAAAACAAAATAAGACATTGACGCACTAACAAGAGAGATAAGAAAGGGATAAAGCCAAACGAAGAGAGTGTTTTGGGCACCATCTTCTTTTTCATGGTGACGGGCGCGCCCGGGGGGGAAACTTTCTGTGTGCTAGACAACTCAACCCAACCATTGTACCATTTGATTATGAGTAAAATAAAACTCTTGTGTTAAATCTACTTTGGTTCTCATTGACAACCTGGACTTTCCACTACAAAATTTTGTAGTGGAAAGTCCAGAAGATGGTGCCCAAAACACTCTCTTCGTTTGGCTTTATCCCTTTCTTATCTCTCTTGTTAGTGCGTCAATGTCTTATTTTGTTTTCCCTATCTGTTCCATAGCAACTCGAATCTTTCAGACAGTCAACACATTCACTAGACAGGTTGGCACGACTTAAAGTTCACTTTTGTCCCACAGAAGAGGAAGAGAAATCAAAATGAGCATACATTTTTGACAGACATGAACTATAGGTCAAAGGTCAGAAATTCTACTACATACCCGCCTTCCAGGGTCTTAAGACCCTGGACCAAAACAATTTCTGATATAGACCACTAAATTAAATCTCTACCGCAGATAGAGGCAAAAACCTCAATGTTTTTATACGAGGCAAAAATTCCGTCTATGACCCTCCTTCAGAGCGATCGCTGTTACCAGCCTGCAGTAAAACCATCTCACAGAACACAATTAGTGGCCTACCCTTTGAGTTAGTAACGTAATACCAAAATACTTTGATCATGAACATAATTAGATGAATATATATATGCTTATTCAATATGTATTTTCACATTAATAATGAATCAAACAAGATCTGGTTTAGAATTAATATAGACTTATGACTGACTGTAAGCTGTTGCATTATTATTTTTCCCGGCATTTGCAATGAATGTAGTTACCAATTGATTTTGTACACACAACTGAATTTCATATGAGTCCATGTTCGATTAGTGCTCGTATGGATGGCTCGGTGGTGCCTCAGGCTGGTGGCCCGCCGACACCTCGTTGGGCTTTTGGCTGCCTTGGTGAAGAAAGAGATCCACTCAAACAGTCTGTCTCTGTCTGTTCTTGGGGTGTGGTTCAGTCCATTGGGCAGACTGTTTAATGGCATGTCTGTGCTGGCCAAAATTGGGGAAAAGTATGGGGCTTTGGGGAAGGCTGGGGCAGAGTATGGGGCGTTGGGGCTTTGGTCCAGGCCCTCGGCTTGCTTCAACGCCTCCTCGCCGCTTCGGCACTCCCGACACCTCCTTCCAGGGCTGCTGGAGTCCCGATGGACGCATTGGCTGGCAACCTTAGTTGTTCTCGTCATCGCTGGCAAGGTGTTGTCTCTCCTCTTGGTTCCTTCCAGTCAGGTATCGGGTGTTGGTCCTGGATCGGCTTTGACCGTGCCCCTCTTAGCGAGTGCAAGGGAATCTGGAGTGGCTGCTTTCATCCTCAAATCTGCACAGAGGAACTGGCACACAAATTCTACATTTTGCAAACTTACCATTTTGGTCTCATGGTCTTTCCACCTTCCTAGGAAGCTGCTGGTCCTGAGAAGTGCTGATCTTGTGACTGAAGATGATAACCTGTTTTCTCAAAATAGGTGCCGTTGTTTGACCTAATCTTTTTGGGGAAACCATGTCGGGATATTAGATCATTCACAAAACATTTAATTACTGAATTGGCACCCTCCTTTGAGGTTGGGGTTGCTTTCGCCAACCACTGCAAAATGTCAATCTAAATCATTACGTTCCTTTATCTTTGTAGCCTACAGCAGAAATGTCCAAATTGCAACCAATAGCTATGTTTTTAACAGACAACCGAAATAATTGATTTGCGTATCGGTTCAATCAGCGGCAGCTACGCCCTGTTTTATCATTTGACCTAAATTTTTTTTGTTTCGTAGGCAGGACAGAGGGAACAATGTGGGTCATTAGTTGTCCATCTTATACCATTCTAATTGTTTTAAGGATAGTTCACATGAGCGGCCATACCTTGAGTCCCACCATATATAAGAGTCAAAAGGCTCCTATTATGAGTCGTCTAATTGGTGATCATACACTTTGGCGGTTTGGGTGGCAGGACACACGGACGCACCTCAGTCAGCAAGTGCTAGGACAGTTGGAGCAGTCCCCGTCTTCCACTCATTCCTGGGAGGCGTCCCCAGTAGTTGTCAGCTGATGTCGTGCTGTCAGGCAACATCAGGAAGTTCCTTCTGTGCAGTATTGAATTGTCAGGGCACAGTTCGTAAGCAGGTCATTACAAGGTGTGTGCAGGTTGACCACAAAGGAATGCTTCAAAGATTGTGTTGAACATTGTCCGTTGACACTTATGTCCAGCAGGGGTCTGTTTGTATCCTGCTGTTCGTCCTGCTGTCACACCTGTATTTTTTGTGAGCATGTTCTGGCTACACCTTGGAGCTTGTCTTGTTCAGAGAAGTTGGCAGTCCCCCGGCTGCATATCCTTTCCACCCTCGCTTGACCTAGCACAACCGTGGCTACCACCCAAGTCCGTCTGTATGGTTTTACGTTTTGTTGAGGTTTTTTCCTCCAGAATTTGGAACTCAAAACATGTACACCCATCGTTTTCATATCCTCTCGGTTAGTTCAATTTGCATATCACGTTTTAAAATTACAGTCTTAACTATCCCATTAATTGCTAATCAAAAACCTTAATTCAAAGATTATACGTACTACTTCATGTGTATTTAAGTACCCTTTTAATTCACTTAAAGATTATGTATAAGTTAATTTAACCTATCATTTGTCTATCAGTAGGCGCGAGCAAGCTGTCATGTCTCCTGCTGTGCGTGATACTCTCCAAAACAAAGGAATGTTTTTATTCACGTTTCTCCTTATCTTTCAGCTAAATCTTTTAATCTTTTAACTTTTAACGTCCGTACTGTGTTTATTTTTATTGTCTGCATTTTAAAATATTTAAAATCTCAGGTACCCCTTGGCATACCTTCGAGTACCTCCCTTTTTTGTCCGGGCGGAAACACCATACCCTCATTTGAGAACTACTGGTTTAGCCTATGAAAAATCCTTTGTCTCATACATCATTACACTGTACAACTCCTCTTTGGGGGCTAGGATGACAGGGAATGCAAAACGATAACAGTGCAATACTTTTTTATATCATGGTCGTTAATGCCTAGTTTCTCTTTTAATAGAATCTATTTTGTTTCCATTTATACCCTTATTAGTTACTGTTTACTTTTTAGTTCTTCTTCCAAAGGGAACTCTCCTGAAGGAATCAATAACGTTTTATCTGTCTATCTATCTATCTATTACTAACCCGAGCACAATTCATGACGTCATGCTCATCTTGCAGACAGTTATTTCCATTCAGTTTTATTCTCTATTTGTAATTCTACATGCACCAATGTCGCATAGAAATTTGCTTTCTTTGTTATTTATTTACATTATTATTTCTGGTTTACTTTCTGTCTGTTTACTTAAGTTCTCATATTTTGGTCTGTCTTCCTTCTGATTAGAATGTGTTTAACGCTTCTCTACGTTTTGTTTTGACAATGGCGCTGAGTGGCTCTTATCTGTACTTCTTCAGACTCTATGTTTCACAAAAGCCTTTAGATGTATTAGAATATAAATTTAACTTTTATTTTATTGTGTGTTTATTCCTAAAAAAATTAAAATGTCAATGTATGATCAATTTATCTTTATCAAATTTAAATTCAATATTATTAATTTATTTGTTGTATAACTATTAATTACAAAGTTACAATGTGTCCTAATCTATGATGTTCGTGCGTGTGTGTTTGTCTCAACTTCCACACAGAAACTGGATGGATCAGATAAGCAACAAGGCTGTACCAAAAAAATACTAGACATATAAATGAATGATGAATTAAACAATGTTTCAATGTCCCACAATCCGTATTTATTTATTGATATTTAACCGTGTAATTTTCCATATATCTATTATTTTACTGGACTTAGCAAGCACCTACTACTAGCACACTCTACAGACCGAGAATAACTGTTTAACCACACTTGGTAATGCCAAGCTAGATGCTAACTTAGCCTTACTATGCCTCAGTAAGCAAACTTTTGCTAACCTAGCCCAATGCTATGCTAACACAATGTTAACCTAGCTCAATGCTGTGCTAACACAATGCTAACCCAGCTCAATGCTATGTGTCACTCCTCTTCGAACTAATGCCTCACGCAGCTGTCATTCACACAGCCTCGTCACACGCACACACTCTTATCTCAAAATGTCTCCCAGCTTTTTTTTTTTATATGCGTCACACAGTCACTCACACACAGAGAATTTACCAGCGAGCAAGAGCCTTTTTTCCCGTACTTAAAATCTCAGTGTGTAAAACAACTGTAATATCGCACAGTCACAATCACCAGTATAGTTAAAAACAAATTCAAATGACTGGAATTAGCTCGCAGCGCCCACGAGGGGGAGCCTCCCTGCTTAGGCTGCTGCCTCCGCATCCAACCTCTTGATAAGCGAAAGAAAATAATTATATGGATGGATCATTCACTCATGTGTTTTCTGTACATAACTTTGTCTATTTTCTCACACGCACACACATAACCAACAATTTCCCAGCTCTTGCAGATCAGCGTGGGTGCGAAAAAAGCGTTAGGGAACTCTCACAAAAGCATGAGGGAGAATTAAAACAGATAAGAAACCAGGTGCTACACAAAAGTTATTAAAATACGCAGATATATATATATAAATTTAAAAACACACATTTTTATCCCACAAAACACTCCCCCCTGGTCCGGACCAATATAAACAACTAATGCATGCGTGCTTTTGTGGAATCGGCCGTCTCATAACACACACACGCAGGTCATTCTTACTCATATAATGGCGATTAACCCATTCAGCGGAGCAAATCCTGCTTTTCCTTCCTGACCAACACGGATAACAGCCTAAGGCGCTGTAGAATAACCAGGAATCACCCTTCAATTTCTACAGTACATCGTGTCTGGTCAGTCCATATAGTTTCACCAAGGCTCTACCATATGGAGCCCTTACTCTATCCATCTATACTGCAGCAAATTTCCAAATTCGTGACAACTTGGCTCAGTTGATCTCCTCTACCGGAGTCACTGAACGATCACCTTATATCAGGCTTTTTACCCGGCTGCAGCTTCCACATAGACAGATACGTAGGACCTTCATAGACGTCATAAATTTGTGTGGGCCAAATGTCACATCAGTTTAGCCAACCTTGCCTTAAATTTCGCTGTGTCCAACTCCGGCTAACCATGTACTTGCCAAGAAATTTTTCGTCTCACATCGTCTATGCTTCTACACTCCAAACCACCAAAATTCTATCAACAATCCCCATTTGTTAAAAACAAGAGATTACAAGTTTTCAACAAACACACAGACAAATGATCACATATAATACAACTCAAGCCAACCAACACATGCCTCAGTCTAGGTTGTTTTTGGAGAACTATCTTTTATGAAAAAAATTTCAGTTTTTATCTTACCGATCCCGTTTCTCTTCAGACAGACAACTTTTACACAATAAGCAAAATAGCTTACCTTTTATTAGATGCGCGCGTGCAAGCGTTGTCTGCCTGAGAGAGAAGCCGGATCGGATGTTGACTTGCAGAGTTCTGGACCATCCTAGTTCGTGACGCCAATTTTGTAGTGGAAAGTCCAGGTTGTCAATGAGAACCAAAGTAGATTTAACACAAGAGTTTTATTTTACTCATAATCAAATGGTACAATGGTTGGGTTGAGTTGTCTAGCACACAGAAAGTTTCCCCCCCGGGCGCGCCCGTCACCATGAAAAAGAAGATGGTGCCCAAAACACTCTCTTCGTTTGGCTTTATCCCTTTCTTATCTCTCTTGTTAGTGCGTCAATGTCTTGTTTTGTTTTCCCTATCTGTTCCATAACAACTCCAATCTTTTAGACAGTCAACACATTCAGTTAGACAGGTTGGCACGACTTAAAGTTCACTTTTGTCCCACAGAAGAGGAAGAGAAATCAAAATGAGCATACATTTTTGACAGACATGAACTATAGGTCAAAGGTCAGAAATTCTACTACATTAATGTTCTTTAAAAATAGAAATAAAAAGTAAGAAACATGAATTTTTATAAACAAAAAAAAATGCTAAACGTAGTCTAAAATGTCTTTTTAAAAAATTGAATATTCAAAATGATGACTTATTCAAAAAGATAAATAAAAAATTAATCTTAGTGAGAAAAAAAACAACAAACACGTAGCAAATAATAAAGTTATTTATTAATAAATTAATATAAATTAATAAAGTATTTCTTATTCTGATTCTGAAATAAGTGCGGAGATCGACTAACATTTTGTATTTATTTTTATAATTCTTAAAAATTATGAATTTTGTACCAGAAAAAATCAATTTAAAACAGATAAAAAAAAGTATGACTCTAATTTACAAAAAAAAATAATGATTTGATCCTTTATCTTATTTACAAAACAAAACAAAATCTCTAAACACGTAGCGAGTAAACCCTGAAAAATGTCTTTTTAAAAAGGGATTCTTAACATTATAAATTAATAAAGTATTTCTTATTCTGATTCTTAAATAAGTGCGGAGATCGGAGATCGACTAACATTTTTATTTATTTTTATAATTCTTAAAAATTATGAATTTTGTACCAGAAAAATCAATTTAAAACAAATAAAAAAAAGTATGACTCTAATTTACAAAAAAAATATATATATAAATAATTATTTGATCCTTTTTTTATCCTGCACTTCTCCTTGCAGTGATTTCAGCAAACTTCCTGTCGTCAAGGTAACGCCAACATCCAGCGCTGGCTGTGTGTGTGTGTGTGTGCGTGTGTGTGTGTGTGTGTGTGTACCGGAGACAACATTTAAAGACACGCACTTGTCAAATTTGGACAAAACAAACTTCATGGCTTCTTCCTCCTCCTTGACCGCCCCCCCCCCCCACCCACACCCTCCCTCGTTGACCTTTGCGCTAATTGACCCATCAGTTGCTCTTCTGCAGTTTAGTGCCGCACTTTTTGACTTCCTGTCAGAGACTCTCCACATCTGCTGCACACACACACACACACCCGTGACCTTTGAGCAGCCGTGTGTGTTTGTTTGTGTGGGTGTGTGTGTGTGTGTGTGTGCGTGTGTGTGTGTGTGTGTGTGTGTGTGTGTGTGTGTGTGTGTGTGTGTGTGTGTGTGTGTGTGTGTGTGTGTGTGTGTGTGTGTGACTGAACGCTGCTTGACGTGTTTATGTGTGAATTTATAGCAGTGGGCAGGATGGAGTGTGTGTGTGCGTGCGTGTGTGTGTGTGTGTGTGTGTGTGTGTGTGTGTGTGTGTGTGTGTGTGTGTGTGTGTGTGTGTGTGTGACAATCTGTTGCATGTGTGTGACCCGCTCCGACACCTGCTCATTAATTATGCATGCAGAGCGCAGCAGACACCAAAATGCCACCCTTCATGAGTTGCTCCACAATCAACACACACACACACACACACACACACACACACACACACACACATAATTTCATTCATATCACTGTTTATTTAGCCCGTATAATGTTAATTTTGTCGTATAAGACCTACAAAGGTGTGTGTGTGTGTGTGTGTGTGTGTGTGTGTGTGTGTGTGTGTGTGTGTGTGTGTGTGTGTGTGTGTGTGTTTTTCTAACTTCAGGCCTGAAGAAGCTAATTGAAAGGGAAAGTTGCCATTGTAGTATTTGCACATGACCATATAAGGTCATGCTGCCAGGAAAGCAGTTAGGGGTCGGGGGGAAATTACGTCATTGCTATTTCAGATTTTAATGTAAAAAAATAAATAAAAAAAATAAATAACTGGCAGTTTAGTCGTAAGAGTTTATAAAAATAAACACCTACGGTAAAATTGGAAAACATTTTTTTTACTGTAAAATCTAAACAATTTTTTTCCTTTCAAGTCCTTTGTTGCTAACCCTAACGTTACAGTTTTGGAAGTTCCCATCAAGCCCAAATAGAAGTGGTTCCGGGGGCCCCAAAAAGGAATCAAAGCGGTCCCGATGATACAAAGTGTTTGGAGAACCCGGACCTAAAAGAGTTCTAAAGAGGTCTTCTTCCAGGTGGCAAACGAGGTATCGCTAGCATACATGCTAACGTGGCTCTCGCAGCGACTCACGATTCGATTCGGTTCCGATTGTTGCGGTGAAGATTCGGTTCAGAATTGATTCTCAATTCAAACCGAAAAATTATTTAGTTTTTTTAAAATTATGATCCAACCTTTTTTTTTTTTTTTTTTTTTAAACACGGTTACAAAAACGCATCTGGAACGTTTTGAATTGATTCAGTCAACAATTTGACTCACAACCGAATCGCAATTCGTAATTAACCAAAATTGTCTTTATTTTTTGTATTTTTTAAATTTTTTTTGTATATATATATTTTTGTTTTCATGCAAAACTAACCTGTTTAAAAAAAAAAAATTCAATTATATTTTTTACACCAAATATTACATTGAGAGAATCGTTTTGAATGGAGAATCGACTCTGAATCGAATCATCTCCCCATATAATCACATGTGTTGAACAGAGTCAAATGTGCATGCAATAAGAATAGTTGCATATTACACAATCGACTCACACCCGAAACCCGATTCTAAACTGAATCACTATGTTCAAAAACGGCTTAAAAAACCCAAAGTATATATATTTTTCAAAAGAATCGTTTGGAATTAAGGGTCGATTCCGAATCGAATCGTCACTCCGGGAATGGGAATCGGATTGAATCGTTTGGTGGCAAAAGATTCGCATCCTTACGATTCGGAATCAAAATAAAAAGGAATCACAATTTTGATGTGAATCGAATCTTTTCCAGTTCCCGGCTGCGAACGAGTCAAGAGTCGACTTTGAAAATATTCGGTTCAAGACGTGGTAGTTTGAGTCATAATATGACAAATATGGCAGCAATACCAGTAAATGTGGTATCGGACAAGGCAGGATCCGGTATGTGCTTGCATGTAAAATGGGAGATATCATGTGCGATACGAGCAGTCCTGCTTCATGTTTACTTGTGTGTGATGTCATGTGCGATACAAGCAGTCCTGCAGCGTGTTTACTTGTGTGTGATGTCATGTGCGATACGAGCAGTCCTGCTTCATGTTTACTTGTGTGTGATGTCATGTGCGATACGAGCAGTCCTGCAGCGTGTTTACTTGTGTGTGATGTCATGTGCGATACGAGCAGTCCTGCTTCATGTTTACTTGTGTGTGATATCATGTGCGATGCAAGCAGTCCTGCTTCATGTTTACTTGTGTGTGATGTCATGTGCAATACAAACAGTCCTGCTTCATGTTTACTTGTGTGTGATGTCATGTGCGATACGAGCAGTCCTGCTTCATGTTTACTTGTGTGTGATGTCATGTGCGATACGAGCAGTCCTGCTTCATGTTTACTTGTGTGTGATGTCATGTGCGATACAAGCAGTCCCGCTTCATGTTTACTTGTGTGTGATGTCATGTGCGATACGAGCAGTCCTGCTTCATGTTTACTTGGGTGTGATGTCATGTGCGATACAAGCAGTCCTGCTTCATGTTTACTTGTGTGTGATGTCATGTGCGATGCAAGCAGTCCTGCTTCATGTTTACTTGTGTGTGATGTCATGTGCGATACAAGCAGTCCTGCTTCATGTTTACTTGTATGTGATGTCATGTGCGATGCAAGCAGTCCTGCTTCATGTTTACTTGTGTGTGATGTCATGTGCGATGCAAGCAGTCCTGCTTCATGTTTTATTGTGTGTGATGTCATGTGCGATGCAAGCAGTCCTGCTTCATGTTTACTTGTGTGTGATGTCATGTGCGATACGAGCAGTCCTGCAGCATGTTTACTTGTGTGTGATGTCATGTGCGATACGAGCAGTCCTGCTTCATGTTTACTTGTGTGTGATGTCATGTGCGATACGAGCAGTCCTGCAGCATGTTTACTTGTGTGTGATGTCATGTGCGATACAAACAGTCCTGCAGCGTGTTTACTTGTGTGTGACATCATGTGCGATACAAACAGTCCTGCAGCGTGTTTACTTGTGTGTGATATCATGTGCGATACAAGCAGTCCTGCTTCATGTTTACTTGTGTGTGATATCATGTGCGATACGAGCAGTCATGCAGCATGTTTACTTGTGTGTGATATCATGTGCAATGCAAGCAATCCTACAGCATGTTTACCTGTGTGTGATATCATGTGCGATACAAGCAGTCCTGCAGCGTGTTTACGTGTTTGATATTATGTGCAATACAAGCATTCATACCATAGGCGATACAATCAGTCCTGAAACGTTTTTACTTGCGTGTGATATCATGTGCGATACAAACAGTCCTGCAGCGTGTTTACTTGTGTGTGATATCATGTGCGATACAAGCAGTCCTGCAGCGTGTTTACGTGTGTGTGTGATATCATGTGCGATACAAGCAGTCCGGCAGCGTGTTTAGTTGTGTGTGATATCATGTGCGATACAAGCAGTCCTGCAGTGTTTACTTTTGTGATATCATGTGCCCTTTGAGACACTTGTGATTTAGGGCTATATAAATAAACCTTGATTGATTGATTGATGTGCGATACAAGCAGTCCTGCAGCGTGTTTACTTGTGTGTGATAAAATGTGCGATACAAGCAGTCGTGCAGCGTGTTTACGTGTGTGTGATATGTGCAATACGAGCAGTCCTGCAGCATATTTACTTCTGTGATATCATGTGTGATACAAGCAATCATACAGCGTGTTTGCGTGTGTGTGATATCATGTGCGATACAAGCAAGCCTGCAGCGTGTTTACTTGTGTGTGATATCATGTGCGATACAAGCAATCCTGCAGCGTGTTTACTTGTGTGTGATATCATGTGTGATGCAAGCAGTCCTGCAGTGTGTTTATTTTTGTGATATCAAGTGCAATACAAGCAGTCCGGCAGCGTGTTTAGTTGTGTGTGATATCATGTGCGATACAAGCAGTCCTGCAGTGTGTTTACTTTTGTGATATCATGTGTGATACAAGCAATCATACAGCGTGTTTGCGTGTGTGTGATATCATGTGCGATACAAGCAAGCCTGCAGCGTGTTTACGTGTGTGTGATATCATGTGCGATACAAGAAGTCCTGCAGCGTGTTTACTTGTGTGTGATACCATGTGCAATACAAGCAGTCCTGCAGCGTGTTTACTTGTGTGTGATATCATGTGGGATACAAGCAGTCCTGCAGCGTGTTTACTTGTGTGATATCATGTCCAATACAAGCAGTCCTGCAGCGTCTTTGCGTGTGTGTGATATCATGTGCGATGCAAGCAGTCCTGCAGCGTACTTAATTGTGTGTGTGTGATATCATGTGCGATACCAACAATCCTACAGCATGTTTACCTGTGTGTGATATCATGTGCGATACAAGCAGTCCTGCAGCGTATTTACTTGTGTGTGATATCATGTGCGATACAAGCAGTTCTGAAACATATTTACTTGTGTGTGTGATATCATGTGCGATACAAGCAGTCCGGCAGCGTGTTTAGTTGTGTGTGATATCATGTGCGATACAAGCAGTCATGCAGCGTGTTTACTTGTGTGTGATATCATGTGTGATACGAGCAGTCCTGCAGCGTGTTTACTTGTGTGATATCATGTGCGATACAAGCAGTCCTGCAGCGTCTTTGCGTGTGTGTGATATCATGTGCGATGCAAGCAGTCCTGCAGCGTACTTACCTGTGTGTGTGTGATATCATGTGCGATACGAACAATCGTACAGCATGTTTACCTGTGTGTGATATCATGTGCGATACAAGCAGTCCTGCAGCGTGTTTACTTGTGTGTGATATCATGTGCGATACAAGCAGTTCTGAAACATATTTACTTGTGTGTAATGTCATGTGCGATACAAGCAGTCCTGCAGCGTGTTTACGTGTGTGTGTGATATCATGTGCGATACCAGCAGTCCGGCAGTGTGTTTAGTTGTGTGTGATATCATGTGCGATACAAGCAGTCTTGCAGCAAGTTTACTTGTGTGTGTGTGATATCATGTGCGATACAAGCTGTCTTGCAGCAAGTTTACTTGTGTGTGTGTGTGATATCATGTGCGATACAAGCTGTCTTGCAGCAAGTTTACTTGTGTGTGTGTGATATCATGTGCGATACAAGCGGTCTTGCAGCAAGTTTACTTGTGTGTGTGTGATATCATGTGCGATACAAGCTGTCTTGCAGCAAGTTTACATGTGTGTGTGTGTGATATCATGTGCGATACGAACAGTCTAAGTGGTTGTAAAGCAGTCTAACTACTATTAAAATGGTTCTAACTAGATTCTGGTTTAGTCAGTGGTTTTAAGGTTGTTTAACTACTATAAAGTTGGTTCTAACTAGGTTCTGGTTCAGTCCAAGTTGTTTTAACCGGGTCTGGTTCAGTCAAAGTGGTTCTAAAGTAGACTAACAACTATTAAAGTGGTTCTAACCGGGTCCTGGTTCAGTCAAAGTGGTTCTAAAGTAGTCTAACAACTATTAAAGTGGTTCTAACAAGATTCTGGTTCAGTCAAAGTGGTTTTAAGGTTCTTTAACTACTATACAGGTGGTTCTAACTAGGTTCTGATTCAGTCAAAGTTGTTTTAGTCGGGTCTGGTTGAGTCAAAGTGGTTCTAAAGTAGTCTAACAACTATTAAAGTGGTTCTAACAAGATTCTGGTTCAGTCAAAGTGGTTTTAAGGTTTTCTAACTACTATACAGGTGGTTCTAACTAGGTTCTGATTCAGTCAAAGTTGTTTTAGTCGGGTTCTGGTTGAGTCAAAGTGGTTCTAAAGTAGTCTAACAACTATTAAAGTGGTTCTAACTAGATTCTGGTTCAGTCAAAGTAGTTTTAACCAGGTTCTTGTTCTGTCAAAGTGGTTCCAAAGTAGTCTAACACATTTTAAAGTGGTTTTAACCAGGTTCTGGTTCAGTCAAAGTGGTTCTTAGGTAGTTTAACAACTATTAAAGTGGTTCTAACTGGGTTCTGCTTCAGTCAAAGTGGTTCTAAGGTAGTTTAACAACTATTAAAGTGGTTCTAACCGGGTTCTGGTTCAGTCAAAGTGGTTCTAAATTAGTGTAACAACTGTTAAAGTGGTTCTAACTAGATTCTGGTTCAGTCAAAGTTGTTTTAATGTTGTTAAACTACTACAAAAGTGGTTCTAACTAAGTTCTGGTTCATTCAAAGTTGTTTTAACAGGGTTCTTGTTCAGTCAAAGTGGTTCTAAAGTAGTCTAACACCTTTTAAAGTGGTTCTAACCGGGTTCTGGTTCAGTCAAAGTGGTTCTAAAATAGTCTAACAACTATTAAAGTGGTTCTAACTGGGTTCTGGTTCAGTCAAAGTTGTTTTAAAGTAGTCTAACAACCAATAAAGTGGTTCCAACCGGGTTCTGGTTCAGTCAGAGTGGTTCTAAAGTAGTCTAACAACTATTAAAATGGTTCTAACCGGGTCCTGATTCAGTCAACGTGGTTCTAAAGTAGTCTTACAACTATTAAAGTGGTTCTAACAAGATTCTGGTTCAGTCAAAGTGGTTTTAAGGTTGTTTAACTACTATGAAGGTGGTTCTAACTAGGTTTTTGTTCAGTCAAAGTTGTTTTAACCGGGTTCTGGTTCAGTCAAAGTGGTTCTAAAGTGGTTATGGTTCAGTCAAAGTGGTTTAAGGTTGTTTAACTACTATGAAGGTGGTTCTAACTAGGTTTTTGTTCAGTCAAATTTGTTATAACCGGGTTCTGGTTCAGTCAAAGTGGTTCTAAAGTGGTTATGGTTCAGTCAAAGTGGTTTAAGGTTGTTTAACTATTATAAAAGTGGTTCTAACTAGATTCTGAACTAGATTCTGGTTTTAAGGTTGTTTAACTACTATAAAGGTGGTTCTAACTAGGTCTGGTTCAGTTAAAGTTGTTCTAACCAGGTTCTGGTTCAGACAAAGTGGTTCTAAAGTAGTCTAACAACTTTTAAAGTGGTTCTAACCGGATTCTGGTTCAGTCAAAGTGGTTCTAAAGTAGTCTAACAACTTTTAAAGTGGTTCTAACCGGATTCTGGTTCAGTCAAAGTGGTTCTAAAGTAGTCTAACAACTTTTAAAGTGGTTCTAACCGGATTCTGGTTCAGTCAAAGTGGTTCTAAAGTAGTCTTACATCTATTAAAGTGGTTCTAAAGTGGTTATGGTTCAGTCAAAGTGGTTTTAAGGTTGTTTAACTACTATGAAGGTGGTTCTTACTAGGTTTTTGTTCAGTCAAAGTTGTTTTAACCGGGTTCTGGTTCAGTCAAAGTGGTTCTAAAGTGGTTATGGTTCAGTCGAAGTGGTTTAAGGTTGTTTAGCTACTATAAAGTGGTTCTAACTAGATTCTGAACTAGATTCTGGTTTTAAGGTTGTTTAACTACTATAAAGGTGGTTCTAACTAGGTTCTGGTTCAGTCAAAGTTGTTCTAACTGGGTTCTGGTTCAGTCAAAGTGGTTCTAAAGTAGTCTAACAACTTTTAAAGTGGTTCTGACCGGATTCTGGTTCAGTCAAAGTGGTTCTAAAGTAGTCTTACAACTATTAAAGTGGTTCTAACAAGATTCTGGTTCAGTCAAAGTGGTTTTAAGGTTGTTTAACTACTATGAAGGTGGTTCTTACTAGGTTTTTGTTCAGTCAAAGTTGTTTTAACCGGGTTCTGGTTCAGTCAAAGTGGTTCTAAAGTGGTTATGGTTCAGTCAAAGTGGTTTAAGGTTGTTTAACTACTATGAAGGTGGTTCTAACTAGGTTTTTGTTCAGTCAAATTTGTTATAACCGGGTTCTGGTTCAGTCAAAGTGGTTCTAAAGTGGTTATGGTTCAGTCAAAGTGGTTTAAGGTTGTTTAACTATTATAAAAGTGGTTCTAACTAGATTCTGAACTAGATTCTGGTTTTAAGGTTGTTTAACTACTATAAAGGTGGTTCTAACTAGGTCTGGTTCAGTTAAAGTTGTTCTAACCAGGTTCTGGTTCAGACAAAGTGGTTCTAAAGTAGTCTAACAACTTTTAAAGTGGTTCTAACCGGATTCTGGTTCAGTCAAAGTGGTTCTAAAGTAGTCTAACAACTTTTAAAGTGGTTCTAACCGGATTCTGGTTCAGTCAAAGTGGTTCTAAAGTAGTCTAACAACTTTTAAAGTGGTTCTAACCGGATTCTGGTTCAGTCAAAGTGGTTCTAAAGTAGTCTTACATCTATTAAAGTGGTTCTAAAGTGGTTATGGTTCAGTCAAAGTGGTTTTAAGGTTGTTTAACTACTATGAAGGTGGTTCTTACTAGGTTTTTGTTCAGTCAAAGTTGTTTTAACCGGGTTCTGGTTCAGTCAAAGTGGTTCTAAAGTGGTTATGGTTCAGTCGAAGTGGTTTAAGGTTGTTTAGCTACTATAAAGTGGTTCTAACTAGATTCTGAACTAGATTCTGGTTTTAAGGTTGTTTAACTACTATAAAGGTGGTTCTAACTAGGTTCTGGTTCAGTCAAAGTTGTTCTAACTGGGTTCTGGTTCAGTCAAAGTGGTTCTAAAGTAGTCTAACAACTTTTAAAGTGGTTCTGACCGGATTCTGGTTCAGTCAAAGTGGTTCTAAAGTAGTCTTACAACTATTAAAGTGGTTCTAACAAGATTCTGGTTCAGTCAAAGTGGTTTTAAGGTTGTTTAACTACTATGAAGGTGGTTCTTACTAGGTTTTTGTTCAGTCAAAGTTGTTTTAACCGGGTTCTGGTTCAGTCAAAGTGGTTCTAAAGTGGTTATGGTTCAGTCAAAGTGGTTTAAGGTTGTTTAACTACTATAAAAGTGGTTCTAACTAGATTCTGAACTAGATTCTGGTTTTAAGGTTGTTTAACTACTATAAAGGTGGTTCTAACTAGGTTCTGGTTCAGTTAAAGTTGTTCTAACCAGGTTCTGGTTCAGTCAAAGTTGTTCTAAAGTGGTTATGGTTCAGTCAAAGTGGTTTAAGGTTGTCTAACTAGTATAAAAGTGGTTCTAACTAGATTCTGAACTAGATTCTGGTTTTAAGGTTGTTTAACTACTATAAAGGTGGTTCTAACTCGGTTCTGGTTCAGTTAAAGTTGTTCTAACTGGGTTCTGGTTCAGTCAAAGTGGTTCTAAAGTGGTTATGGTTCAGTCACAGTGGTTTAAGGTTGTTTAACTAGTATAAAAGTGTGTCTAACTAGATTCTGAACTAGATTCTGGTTTTAAGGTTGTTTAACTACTATAAAGGTGGTTCTAACTAGGTTCTGGTTCAGTTAAAGTTGTTCTAACCAGGTTCTGGTTCAGTCAAAGTTGTTCTAAAGTGGTTATGGTTCAGTCAAAGTGGTTTAAGGTTGTCTAACTAGTATAAAAGTGGTTCTAACTAGATTCTGAACTAGATTCTGGTTTTAAGGTTGTTTAACTACTATAAAGGTGGTTCTAACTAGGTTCTGGTTCAGTTAAAGTTGTTCTAACCGGGTTCTGGTTCAGACAAAGTAGTTCTAAAGTAGTCTAACAACTTTTAAAGTGGTTCTAACCGGATTCTGGTTCAGTCAAAGTGGTTCTAAAGTAGTCTAACAACTATTAAAGTGGTTCTAACTAGATTCTGAACTAGATTCTGGTTTTAAGGTTGTTTAACTACTATAAAGGTGGTTCTAACTAGGTTCTGGTTCGGTCAAAGTTGTTCTTACCGGATTCTGCTTCAGTCAAAGTGGTTCTAAAGTAGTCTAACAACTTTTAAAGTGGTTCTAACCAGGTTCTGGTTCAGTAAAAGTGGTTCTAAAGTAGTCTAACAACTATTAAAGTGGGTAAAATGTTCAACTTTTCTTTTAACATTTTGACTTGCGTTGAGTAAAATACAACTTTTATTATAATACTTTTATTATCATTTTGCCAAGTCAAATTCCGATTATTATTATAATATTGGCATCATTTTAAAGTTTTCTTATAAAATTGTGACTTTTGTCGAGTTAAGTTACGACTCTTTTCATAAAATTGCCAACATTTTAAGCTTTTCTTGTAAAATAGCGACTGTTACCGAGTAAAATACCAACTTATATCATAATATTGCACAAATGTTCCGTTTTTCTTGTAACATTGTGACTTGCGTTGAGTAAAATGACGACTTTTATTATAATACTGCCAAAATTCTAAGTTTTTCTTGTGAAATTGTTACCTTTTTCTTGTGAAATTCCAACCTTAGACTTAATATTTTTTTGTACTTATCCCCCTTGAAATGCGCCCCCTTTGGCCAAAATTAATTAAAAAAATAAACATGTACTGTATATAGAGACATACTGTAATAATTTGAAACAATTAATGAAGGTTAAAAAAATAAAAAATAAAAAATAAAAATTACCAAAAGCTTACCATTTTTATATGTGCATAGTATGTATATATTATTAATGTTGTAAATACACTTCTTTATACATCTAGAAAGGCTGGTCCTAAAGAGGGAGGCATTGTTCTCAGGTCCCAAAAAGGTCAGAAATACAAGAGTGTGTGTGTGTGTGTGTGTGTGTGTGTGTGTGTGTGTGTGTTCTTGTATTTCTCGCCTTCTTGAGACATGAAGAAGGAAAAGTATCTTCCATATGAGGAGGTGTGAACAAGTGATGACATAAATCAAATCAATAACATTGCATCCAATAGACAATGTCTCATTTGCACCCCTGCTGGTCAAAATGAGGGTGGTCCCAAAAAGGAGGGATTTTTCATATTGACTCTGTTGCAAGTCTTGTGCGTTCTTTGTTTTTTATATATTATTAATGTTGTAAATACAAATCTTTATATATCTAGAAAGGCTGGTCCTAAAGAGGTAGGCATTTTTCTCAGGTCCCCAGAAGGTCGGAAATACAAGAGTGTGTGTGTGTGTGTGTGTGTGTGTGTGTTCTTGTATTCTAGCCTTCATGAGACATGAAGAAGGAAAAGTATCTTCCATACGAGGAGGTGTGAACAAGTGATGACATAAATCAATAACATTGCATCTAATAGACAATGTCTCATTTGCACCCCTGCTGGTCAAAATGAGGGTGGTCCCAAAAAGGAGGGATTTTTCACATTGACTCTGTTGCAAGTCTTGTGCGTTCTTTGTTTTTTATATATTATTAATGTCGTAAATACAAATCTTTATATATCTAGAAAGGGTGGTCCTAAAGAGGGAGGCATTTTTCTCAGGTCCCCAGAAGGTCGGAAATACAAGAGTGTGTGTGTGTGTGTGTTCTTGTATTTCTAGCCTTCTTGAGACATGAAGAAGGAAAAGTATCTTCCACATGAGGAGGTGTGAACGAGTGATGACATAAATCAATAACATTGCATCTAATAGACAATGTCTCATTTGGTCAAAATGAGGGTGGTCCCAAAAAGGAGGGATTTTTCACATTGACTCTGTTGCAAGTCTTGTGCGTTCTTTGTTTTTTATATATTATTAATGTTGTAAATACAAATCTTTATATATCTAGAACGGGTGGTCCTAAAGAGGGAGGCATTTTTCTCAGGTCCCAAGAATGTCAGAAATACAAGAGTGTGTGTGTGTGTGTGTGTTCTTGTATGTCTAGCCTTCTTGAGACACGAAGAAGGAAAAGTATCTTCCATATGAGGAGGTGTGAACAAGTGATGACGTAAATCAATAACATTGCATCCAATAGACAATGTCTCATTTGCACCCCTGCTGGTCAAAATGAGGGTGGTCCCAAAAAGGAGGGATTTTAAAAATGGACTCTGTTGCAAGTCTTGTGCGTTCTTTGTTTTTTATATATTATTAATGTTGTAAATACAAATCTTTATACATCTAGAAAGGCTGGTCCTAAAGAGGGAGGCATTTTTCTCAGGTCCCCAGAAGGTCGGAAATACAAGTGTGTGTGTGTGTGTGTGTGTGTTTTCTTGTATTTCTAGCCTTCTTGAGACACGAAGAAGGAAAAGTATCTTCCATATGAGGAGGTGTGAACGAGTGATGACATAAATCAATAACATTGCATCTAATAGACAATGTCTCATTTGGTCAAAATGAGGGTGGTCCCAAAAAGGAGGGATTTTAAAAAATTGACTCTGTTGCAAGTCTTGTGCGTTCTTTGTTTTTTATGTATTATTAATGTTGTAAATACAAATCTTTATATATCTAGAAATGGTGGTCCTAAAGAGGTAGGCATTTTTCTCAGGTGCCCAGAAGGTCGGAAATACAAGAGTGTGTGTGTGTGTGTGTGTGTGTTCTTGTATTCTAGCCTTCATGAGACATGAAGAAGGAAAAGTATCTTCCATACGAGGAGGTGTGAACAAGTGATGACATAAATCAATAACATTGCATCTAATAGACAATGTCTCATTTGGTCAAAATGAGGGTGGTCCCGAAAAGGAGGGATTTTTCACATTGACTCTGTTGCAAGTCTTGTGCGTTCTTTGTTTTTTTTTATATATTATTAATGTTGTAAAGACAAATCTTTATATATCTAGAAAGGGTGGTCCTAAAGAGGGAGGCATTTTTCTCAGGTCCCCAGAAGGTCGGAAATACAAGAGTGTGTGTGTGTGTGTGTGTGTGTGTGTGTGTGTGTGTGTGTGTGTGTGTGTGTGTGTTCTTGTATTTCTAGCCTTCTTGAGACATGAAGAAGGAAAAGTATCTTCCATACATTGCATCTAATAGACAATGTCTCATTTGGTCAAAATGAGGGTGGTCCCAAAAAGGAGGGATTTTAAAAAATTGACTCTGTTGCAAGTCTTGTGCGTTCTTTGTTTTTTATATATTATTAATGTTGTAAATACAAATCTTTATATATCTAGAAAGGGTGGACCTAAAGAGGTAGGCATTTTTCTCAGGTCCCCAGAAGGTTGGAAATACAAGAGTGTGTGTGTGTGTGTGAGGACAAAGAGAGAAAAGTCAAGCCGACAGTCAATTAGAGCGACGGGAGTCTGGTCTCGTTAAGATCCATCTCGTCTCTTTGTGGCGGCCGACGTTTTTATGATCCGGGCCAACGCCGTCCTCCATTACCCCGGCGAACACGCTGACCCCCGACACCCGTCTCCCGCCGGGGACCCTCCCACCTGTCGTTTCTCCAGGAAGGTGTGCGGGGGTCGGGCGAGACGGAGTCACTTACGTAAAAGCCGGCGTGGTTCCGTGGCCTTGGGACTAACTGACTCTCCCGGCTGGAGCGAGCGGGCTGGAGGTGTGAGTTGTTTTGCTTCTCCCGTCGGGGGCGTGAGGAGAACGGAGCGGCGGGGAAGCGGCGTAATTATAAAACTAATTACCAAATGCTGATGATGCCCGCAGGCTTTGCATAACTACATTTAGAGCAGGAAATTGCTTTCGGCGGCCGACGCGGGCGTTTTGTTTCCTCCTCCTCGCCGCGCTCGTCCTGCGCCCGCCGTCACAACCCAAAGAGGGGAAGTAATCGCCATGGAAACAATTACCGGAGAGCCCAGCAGTCTTTTATTTTGTTGGCGCGCGCAAAAAGGCGCTGCGGGGGACGCCATTATCCTGCAAAGTGTTGTAATGACAGAAAATAGTTCCTTGTTTGTTTTGACTGAAAGACGTTAGGATTCCACAACACCCGTTTGGATGCGACTCCCCTCGGCGGCTTTTTGTCTCGTCCAGAGGAGACGCTAATTCACGCACGGTTAGCATCCATTCTGTCTGCTAGCGAGTCACACTAGATTCTAGGTTCTCACGGTCCTAAATCAAGTCCCCTTGCCTTTGGATCTCCTTCAGGTCTTGGACCTTGGCAACCTTCCTGGTTTCACAGTCAGCCGGTTCGGTAGAAGCACCCATGGATGGTTAGTGTTAGGGGATAGGTCTAGGGTTTGGACTAGATTTAGGGTTAGGAATACATTTAGTTTTGGGTTTTGGCTAGGTTTGGGTGAATGAAAGACAACATCTGAGGGTTGGGATACTTTTAAATGGAGCTCCTCATGTTAGGGGCACCAATTTGTCCGAAAAGGATTGGGGGCCTTTTAAAAAGTCTCCGGCTCAAGGTTGGGACTAGATTCAGGGTTAGGGATAAGTTTAGTTTTGGGTTTGGGCTAGATTTGGGTGAAGAAAAGACAGCATCTAAGGGTAGGGACACTTTTGAATGGAGCTCCTCTCGAATTGGCCCCAAAATAAATTGGGGGCTTTTAAAATGTCTCCGGCCCAGGGTTTGGACTACAATCAGGGTTAGGAATAAGTTTAGTTTTAGGTTTTGGCTAGGTTTGGGTGAAGGAAAGACAACATCTAAGGGTTGGGATACTTTTAAATGGAGCTCCTCTTGTAAGGGGCACCAATTTGTCCGAAAAGGATTGGGGGCCTTTTAAAAAGTCTCCGGCTCAAGGTTGGGACTTGATTTAGGTTTAGGGATACATTTAGTTTTGGGTTTGGGCTAGATTTGGGTGAAGAAAAGAAAGCATCTAAGGGTTGGGACACTTTTGAATGGAGCTCCTCCCGAATTGGCCCCAAAAGAAATTGGGGGCTTTTAAAATGTATCCGGCCCAGGGTTTGGACTAGGTTCAGGGTTAGGGATAAGTTTAGTTTTAGGTTTTGGCTACGTTTGGGTGAATGAAAGACAACATCTAAGGGTTGGGATATTTTTAAATGGAGCGCCTCATGTAAGGGGCACCAATTTGTCCGAAAAGGATTGGGGGCCTTTTAAAAAGTCTCCGGCTCAAGGTTGGGATTAGATTTAGGGTTAGGGATACATTTAGTTTTGGGTTTGGACTAGATTTGGGTGAAGAAACGACAGCATCTAAGGGTTGGGACACTTTTGGAATGGAGCTCCTCCCGAATTGGCCCCAAAAGAAATTGGGGGCTTTTGAAATGTCTAGGGTTTGAACTAGATTCAGGGTTAGGGATAAGTTTAGTTTTAGGCTTTGGCTAGATTTGGGTGAAGGAAAGACATCTAAGGGTTGGGATACTTTTAAATGGAGCTCCTCCTGTAAGGGGCACCAATTGGCCCCAAAAGGATTGGGGGGCTTTAAAAAGTCTACAGACCAGGGCTGCCTTTTAGGGGCACTTTTTTGACAATATATGTCCACAAAGGGATGTACTTTTACTAGAAAATGTCCATGGACTTAGGAAAGCACTTCAAGACCTGAAAATCCCAAAGTACCCCCCAAAAATGTACCCCGGAAAGGACCAGCTAAAGTCCCCAAACTCACCAAATAGTCCCAAGTACTCTAAAACAAATGTATCCCAAAAAGACTTGGTGCACCGTAAGCTCCGGCAAGTACCCAAAGAGTCTGGGTTCGGAGCCAAGGCCCTTTTGGATGCATTTCAGACCTTTTGGGTGACTTTAATCATCAATCGGACCACTAAGGCTTTTCCAGGGCCTGAATGGTAAAAAGTTGTCTAAAAAGACAACATCTAAGGGTTGGGATACTTTTAAATGGAGCTCCTCCTGTAAGGGGCACCAATTGGTCCCAAAAGGATTGTGGGCTTTTAAAAAGTCTCCGGCCCAGGGTTGCCTTTCAGGGGCACTTTTTTTTACAAGAAATGTTCACAAAGGGATGTACTTCTACTAGAAAATGTCCATGGACTTAGGAAAGCACTTCAAGACCTGAAGATCCCAAAGTACCCCCCAAAAATGTACCCCGGAAAGGACCAGCTAAAGTCCCCAAACTTGCCAAATAGTCCCAAGTACTCTAAAACAAACTTACCCAAAAAGACTTGTTGCGCCGTAAGCTCCGGCAAGTACACAAAGAGTCCGGGTTCGGAGCCAAGGCCCTTTTGGATGCATTTCAGACCTTTTGGGTGACCTCAATCACCAATCGGACCCCTAAGGCTCTTCCAGGGCCTGAATGGTAAAAAGTTGTCTAAAAAGACAACATCTAAGGGTTGGGATACTTTTAAATGGAGCTCCTCCTGTAAGGGGCACCAATTGGTCCCAAAAGGATTGGGGGATTTTAAAAAGTCTCCGGCCCAGGGTTGCCTTTTAGGGGCACTTTTTTTGACAAGAAATGTCCACAAAGGGATGTACTTCTACTAGAAAATGTCCATGGACTTAGGAAAGCACTTCAAGACCTGAAGATCCCAAAGTACCCCCCAAAAATGTACCCCGGAAAGGACCAGCTAAAGTCCCCAAACTCGCCAAATAGTCCCAAGTACTCTAAAACAAACTTACCCCAAAAAGACTTGGTGCACCGTAAGCTCCGGCAAGTACACAAAGAGTCCGGGTTCGGAGCCAAGGCCCTTTTGAATGCATTTCAGACCTTTTTCGGTGACCTCAATCACCAATCGGACCACTAAGGCTCTTCCAGGGCCTGAATGGTAAAAAGTTGTCTAAAAAGACAACATCTAAGGGTTGGGATACTTTTAAATGGAGCTCCTCCTGTAAGGGGCACCTATTGGTCCCAAAAGGATTGGGGGCTTTTAAAAAGTCTCCGGCCCAGGGTTGCCTTTTAGGGGCACTTTTTTTGACAAGAAATGTCCACAAAGGGATGTACTTCTACTAGAAAATGTCCATGGACTTAGGAAAGCACTTCAAGACCTGAAGATCCCAAAGTACCCCCCAAAAATGTACCCCGGAAAGGACCAGCTAAAGTCCCCAAACTCGCCAAATAGTCCCAAGTACTCTAAAACAAACTTACCCCAAAAAGACTTGGTGCACCGTAAGCTCCGGCAAGTACACAAAGAGTCCGGGTTCGGAGCCAAGGCCCTTTTGAATGCA
>NC_084753.1:43543335-43550835 GCF_033978785.1 Entelurus aequoreus | reverse complement strand
AAACTTGCCGCCATATTGGAAGTATGCTAACTTGTCCTATGTTGCCATGCTAATGTTAGCATGCTAATGTTCCATGCTAGCATTTTTGCTGATTTTGTTTGTTGGAACCAAAAATCATGGCTTTTGAACCTTGGCGCCATATTGGAAGTATGCTAACTTGTCCTATGTTGTCATGCTAACGTTAGCGCCCAATGTTTTATGCTAGCATTTTTACGAAATGTATTTGTTTTAGCCAAAAATTATGGCTTTTGAAGCTTGCCGCCATATTGGAAGTATGCTAACTTGTACTATGTTGCCATGCTAATGTTAGCATGCTAATGTGTTATGCTAGCATTATGACCTATATGTAAGCAGTTGTACTTGGCCCCGCCCTCTTGCTGATTGACACGTTCCCGGGAGGAGCGAACAAGTCGCCAGCTGCTTTTAATCCTGTGCCGCCTTACTAGTGTGTGTGTGTGTGTGTGTGTGTGTGTGTGTGTGTGTGTGTGTGTGTGTGCCCTTTTAGCACACATTCTGGTGTCCCACTGATCCCCGTGCGGGTATTCAAGACTTGTTCACTTCACCGCTGGGGCATCAGGGCCCCTACCTAATTACACTGTACGTGTGTGTGTGTGTGTGTGTGTGTGTGTGTGTGTGTGTGTGTGTGTGTGTGTGTGGTACAGTAGGCTGGTTTCTAATTACTGTCTGCTCTGTCTAGTCCCACACTGCCAATAGCTTCCTGCCTCACTGAACACTCCGTGTGTGTGTGTGTGTGTGTGTGTGTGTGTGTGTGTGTGTGTGTGTGTGTGTGTGCGTGCGTGCGTGCGTGCGTGCGTGCGTGCGTGCGTGTGAGTGTGTGCGTGTGCGTGCGTGCGTGCGTGCGTGCGTGTGCGTGCGTGCGCGTGCGTGCGTGTGAGTGTGTGTGTGTGTGTGCGTGCGTGCGTGTGTGTGTGTGTGTGTGTGTGTGTGTGTGCGTGCGTGCGTGCGTGCGTGCGTGCGTGCGTGTGTGCGTGCGTGTGTGTGTGTGTGTGTGCGTTCGTGTGTGCGTGCGTGTGTGTGTGTGTGAGTGTGTGTGTGTGTCTGAATAATTGAGAAGACTTTGATGGTTTTGTGCGTGACAAATCAATATTGTATGCCATTAGATTTAATAATAATAATAATAATAACAATAATAATAATAATAGCCACAATATTATTATGGTTATTATTTTATAGCAACAATAATAATAATAATAATAATAATACAACTATTTAAAATAAGTACTAATAATAATATTAATAAATTAATAATAACAGTAATGATAATACCACTACTAATGATTACAAAAATACATATACGTAATAATAATAATAATGATAGTAACAAAATAATACTAACAATACTTATAATAACAACAATAATAATAATAATGTTAATAATGCTAGAAAAACAAACACTAATAATAATATCAAAAATATGATAATAAAAACAATAATAATAATAATAACCACAACATTAGTAAGGTTATTATTATATAGCAACAACAATAATAATAATAATAATAAAAATAATAATAATAATAATAATAATATTTCAAATATTTACAATAAATACTAATAATAATAATAATGAAAAAACTACAATAAATATGATAATAATAACAATAACAATAATGATACCACTACTAATGATGATAAAAATAAAAATTAAAATACATATAAATAATAATAATATTTATAACAATAATAACAAAATAATACTAATAATGACAATAATAATAATAACAATATTAATAATAGTATAAAAACATCAAACACTAATGGTAATAGCAACAATATAATAATAACAATAGTAATAAGAACAATAATAATAACCACACTACTATTAAGGTTTTTATTATGTAGCAACAATAATGATAATAATAATAATAATAATAATACAAATATTTTAAATAGATACTAATATTAATATTAATGACATGATAATTACAATAATAATGATAATAACAATAATAATACCACTAATAATGATGATAATACTAATACAACTAAATATAAATAATACTATTAATAATAATAACAAAATAATAATAATAATAATATTAATACTAGTAATAACACTAATAATAACAATAATGATATATAAAATAAATAAAAAACTAATGATAATATCACAAATATAATAATAAAAATAACAATAATAATAATAATAATAATAATAATAATAATAATAATAATAACCACAATATTATTAAGGTTAATATTATATAGCAACAATAATAATACTCCAAATATTTAAAATAAATACTAATAATTATATTATTGAAATAATAATTACAATACTAATGATAATAATAACAATAACAATAATAATGCCACTAACAATGATGATAATAATAATAAAAATACATATAAATAATAATAATAATTATATTAATAATAATAACAAAATAATACTACTACTAATAATACTAGTATATACAACAACAATAATAACAATATTAATAATAATATAAAAACACTAATGATAAAATAAAAAATATAATAATAATAAATATAATAATAATAATAATAATGATAATAATAACCACAATATTATCATGGTTATGATTATATGGCGGCAATAATAAGGATAAACAAAATAATAATAAGAATAAAAAATACAATAGAAAAATACAATATTAAGGACAAAGATAAAAACTAAATATAACCATAATACTCGTACTAATATGTTTGACAATAATATTAATATTAACAATAATATTTTATAATATTAATAATAATTAATGATGATAATAATAACAATAATTATCATAATAATAATAACAGTAACAGTAATATTATTAATAATAATAGAAAGGAATTGCTATACAAAAACGGGTGCGCTAATCGCAAGCGGACAACTTGTACACTAATCGCTAACTGACAACCGCTGCCCTTGCTAACTGAAAAGTGGGGCGCGGCTAGCGAGCTGACATCTACTGTTGCTAGCTGGCAGCTTGTGCTGCTAACTGCTAGCTGCTAGCTGCTAGCTGCTCGACACTGCAACGTGCGTTTGAGGACCTTTGAGTTTATCAACAACTCCTGTGGGAATATAAAACCCCCAAATGACCTGTAGTACACATAACTACAGTAGTTTTGTCATGTACTGTACAGTATTTACTTCTCCGTCAAACACACCATCGGCAGCTTCTCAATACTTTCATGGATACATGTTTAGAGATTGTTTTTACCACTTTGGCCGACTCGTTCTGCTTCTGTATGGTGTAGACTTTTTGTGTGTGTGTGTGTGTTGTGTGTGTGTGTGTGTGTGGTCAGTCAGGTCGTTAGAATTGGTGCAACTAACGAGCGCACATGGATTATTAAGCACGAACGCTCGTGAAATGTTCAAGTGGTAAAACTACGCCTTTAAAAAGACACTAATTAAAAAGAAATACATTCAAATGCCTGCAGCACTAATGACTTTTTAAACAGCTCTGGGAGTGTGTGTGTGTGTGTGTGTGTGTGTGTGTGTGTGTGTGTGTGTGTGTGTGTGTGTGTGTGTGTGTGTGTGTGTGTGTGTGTGTGTGTGTGTGTGTGTGTGTGTGTGTGTGTGTGTGTGTGTGTGTGTGTGTGTGTGTGCGTGCATGCGTGCGTGTGTGTGTGTGTGTGCTCTACGCATCTGCCACATCCAATATGGCCGACACGTTGCCGTATACCAAGCTCATGTATGATTGGTATGATTTCAGCCTCAAATAGAATACTTGCATCTAAGAACTAATATTTATGTTATTGGAGCTCGTCTGATCATTCCAACACTCTCATTAGAAATGTTGATACGAAATCAGAGGACAATATCAACATGGGGCAGAGACATTACGATAAACAAAATTTAATTTAGATTGTAACTAATATTTATGTTATTGGAGCTTGTCTGATAATTTCAACACTTTCTTTTGGAAATGTTGATATGAAATCAGAGGAGAATGTCAACACGGAGCAGAGACTTTAAGATGGATGAACACAATTTAATTTAGATTGGAACTAATATTTATGTTTTTAGAGCTTGTCTGATAATTCCAACACTCTCATTAGAAATGTTGATACGAAATCAGAGGACAATATCAACATGGGGCAGAGACATTAAGATAAACAACATTTATTTTAGATTGTAACTAATATTTATGTTATTGGAGCTTGTCTGATAATTTCAACACTTTCTTTTGGAAATGTTGATACGAAATCAGAGTAGAATGTCAACATGGAGCAGAGACTTTAAGATGGATGAACACAATTTAATTGAGATTAGAACTAATATTTATGTTATTGGAGCTTGTCTGATAATTTCAACACTTTCTTTGGAAATGTTGATATGAAATCAGAGTACAATGTCAACATGGTAGTTGGAGGGGACTTTAAGATGGATGAACACAACTTAATTTACATTGAATCTAATATTTATGTTATTGGAGCTTGTCTGATGATTCCAACTCTCTCATTATAAATGTTAATACGAAATCAGAGGAGAATGTCAACATGGAGGGGAGACTTTAAAATGGATAAACACAATGTAATTTAGATTGGAACTAATAATTAATGTTATTGGAGCTTGTCTGATAATTCCAACACTCTCATTAGAAATGTTGATACAAAATCAGAGGAGAATTTCAACATGGAGGGGAGACTTTAAGATGGATGAACACAATTTAATTTAGATTGTAACTAATATTTACTGTATGTTATTGGAGCTCGTCTGATAATTCCAACACTCTCATTAGAAATGTGGATACGAAATCAGAGGACAATATCAACATGGAGCAGAGACATTAAGATAAACAAAATTTAATTTAGATTGTAACTAATATTTATGTTATTGGAGCTTGTCTGATAATTTCAACACTTTATTTTGGAAATGTTGATACGAAATCAGAGGAGAATGTCAACATGGAGCAGAGACTTTAAGATGGATGAACACAATTTAATTTAGATTGGAACTAATATGTATGTTATTTGAGCGTGTCAGATAATTCCAACACTTTCTTTGGAAATGTTGATAAGAAATCCGAGAAGAATGTCAACATGGAGGGGAGATTTTAAGATGGATAAACACAACTTAATTTAGATTGTAACTAATATTTATGTTATTGGAGCTCGTCTGATAATTTCAACACTCTAATTAGAAATGTGGATACGAAATCAGAGGACAATATCAACATGGAGCAGAGACATTAAGATAAACAAAATTTAATTTAGATTGTAACTAATATTTATGTTATTGGAGCTTGTCTGATAATTTCAACACTTTCTTTGGAAATGTTGATACGGAATCAGAGGAGAATGTCAACATGGAGCAGAGACTTTAAGATGGATGAACACAATTTAATGTAGATTGGAACTAATATTTATGTTATTGGAGCTCGTCTGATAATTTCAACACTTTCTTTGGAAATGTTGATATGAAATCAGAGTACAATGTCAACATTGGGGTGGGGGGGGGGGACTTTAAGATGGATGAACACAACTTAATTTAGATTGTAACTAACATTTATGTTATTGGAGCTCGTCTGATAATTTCAACACTCTAATTAGAAATGTGGATACGAAATCAGAGGACAATATCAACATGGAGCAGAGACATTAAGATAAACAAAATTTAATTTAGATTGTAACTAATATTTATGTTATTGGAGCTTGTCTGATAATTTCAACACTTTCTTTGGAAATGTTGATACGGAATCAGAGGAGAATGTCAACATGGAGCAGAGACTTTAAGATGGATGAACACAATTTAATGTAGATTGGAACTAATATTTATGTTATTGGAGCTCGTCTGATAATTTCAACACTTTCTTTGGAAATGTTGATATGAAATCAGAGTACAATGTCAACATGGTGGTTGGAGGGGACTTTAAGATGGATAAACACAACTTAATTTACATTGAAACTAATATGTATGTTATTGGAGCTTGTCTGATCATTCCAACACGTTCTTTGGAAATGTTGATACGAAATCAGAGGACGATGTCAACATGGAGGGGAGACTTTAAGATGGATAAACACAAATTAGTTTAAATCGGAACTAATATGTATGTTATTTGAGCTTGTCAGATAATTCCAACACTTTCTTTGGAAATGTTGATAAGAAATCAGAGAAGAATTTCAACATGGAGGGGAGACTTTAAGATGGATAAACACAACTTAATTTACATTGAAACTAATATTTATGTTATTGGAGCTCGTCTGATGATTCCAACACTCTCATTAGAAATGTTGATACAAAATCAGAGGAGAATGTCAACATGGAGGGGAGACTTTAAGATGGATGAACACAATTTAATTTAGATTGGAACTAATATTTATGTTATTGGAGCTCGTCTGATAATTTCAACACGTTCTTTGGAAATGTTGATACGAAATCAGAGGACGATGTCAACATGGAGGGGAGACTTTAAGATGGATAAACACAAATTAGTTTAAATCGGAACTAATATGTATGTTATTTGAGCTTGCCAGATAATTCCAACACTTTCTTTGGAAATGTTGATAAGAAATCCGAGTAGAATGTCAACATGGAGGGGAGACTTTAAGATGGATAAACACAACTTAATTTACATTTAAACTAATATTTATGTTATTGGAGCTCGTCAGATAATTCCAACACTTTCTTTGGAAATGTTGATAAGAAATCCGAGTAGAATGTCAACATGGAGGGGAGACTTTAAGATGGATAAACACAACTTAATTTACATTGAAACTAATATTAATGTTATTGGAGCTCGTTTGATGATTCCAACACTCTCATTAGAAATGTTGATACAAAATCAGAGGAGAATGTCAACATGGAGGGGAGACTTTGAAATGGATAAACACAATTTAATTTAGATTGGAACTAATAATTCATGTTATTGGAGCTTGTCTGATAATTCCAACACACATATTAGAAATGTTGATACAAAATCAGAGGAGAATGTCAACTTGGAGGGGAGACTTTAAGATGGATGAACACAATGTAATTTAGATTGGAACTAATATTTATGTTATTGGAGCTCGTCTAACAATTCCAACACGCTCATTAGAAATGCTGATAAGAAATCAGAGTAGAATGTCAACATGGAGTGGAGACTTTAAGATGGATAAACAAAAATAATTTAGATTGAAACTAATATTTATCATTATTGGAGCTCATCGAATAATTCTGTCTCCTTTATTGGAAATGTTGATACAAAATCAGAGGAGAATGTCAACATGGAGGAGATACTCTACAATCACAAACTGACAAATAGCACGCCAATTACTATCTGTAAATTGGTGCCCTAATTGCTATCTTAAAACTTGTGCGCTAAACGCTCTCTTTTTTTAAATCATACTATTATATTGATTTTATTGTGAATGAAAAGAACTAAATTATTGTTATTTTTGACAATATTTTTGCACTGATTTTTTTGCGGATGAACAAAAGTTTGGCATAAAAAAAATGAAGGCCATATTCTAATTAAATTAAATTAAATTAAATTAGCCATATTCTAATTAAATTAAATTAGCCATATTCCAATTAAATTAAAT
>NC_084753.1:43503335-43540835 GCF_033978785.1 Entelurus aequoreus | reverse complement strand
CACACAGACACACACACACACACACACACACACACCTTATTAGCATGTGGCTAACACACACGTGTCATCATCTAGAGAAGGCACGATGGGGATAGTTTCGGTGTCGCCACTGGTCCTACAAAGAGGAGCGATATGAAGTTTGTTTACGAAAGATAAACATGGCAGCTACACCGCAGCTAAGCACGCAACAAATCCTCCACGCGACACCTCCGCTCCGGACAGGCTAACCTCCGAGGACAAAGCTACGAACAATGGGAGACCGGGCTTTCTGCTACGCCGCTCCCAGTCCGTGGAACACTCTCCCTGACCACCTGAGGGCACCACAGACTGTGGATGCGTTTAAAAAAGGCTTATAAACCCTTCTTTTTTTTTTTAAAAAAACCTTTTTTTTTTAGATATATGCATACTAGTTTTAGCTATTTGGCTGTTCTAGTTTTTTTATTTTTTTTATTTTTTATTACCTTTTTATTTTTTATTTTTTTTTATATATACAATGTAGCACTTTGAGGTTTTACAAATAAAATATATTATTATTATTATTATTATTATTATTATTAATAGCACGCAAGCTAGACGCGGGTAATAATCATATTGCAGTGTAAAACATGCCGTGTCAAAGTCTACAGGGCGTATTAGAAAGTTGTCCAGTAACAAACGTGTCCACATCATTTAAAAAAAAATAAAATAAAAATTGTCCTGTCCAGCAAATTATATTGTCGACGTGTCCGCATCATTGCTGCGTCACGGGCTTATCTTGGCAGGCCACTGTTGGCGGGCGTGGCTCAGGTGGTAGAGCAGCCCGACCAGAAAGCCGAGGGTAAAGTCCGAATCCCGCCGAGCCACCGCCGTCGTGTCCTCGGGCAAGACTCTGTCCCCCCCGGTGCCAGCCGCACTGGCGTAGTGGCGGATATCTCCGAGCCTAATTCCAAACTGCCATTCGGCTTTGGCGTGAATTGAAAAAGTTAACAAAACACAAAAAATGCGCGGGCGAATTGAAACATCGAATGTTTTTTCAGACATTAAATTTGGAGGGGAAATGTTCGGCTACAATAAAAACCTAAATATTACTCTTGTTGTAGAAATACGGCCGGTAAATGTGTCATGAGAACGACGTTCAGCATGGCGCTAAATTAGCAATTACCTTCATGGGCTTTTGAATGGACACAGCCGTGGCTTATCTCATGGGAATTAGCGTCGAGCTAATGCGTTTTGACAAGTGGAGCCTTACTTCTAGCGCTTTCATTCACTCAAAACATACTTTTGTTGTGTGCGTCCTCCTAATGCCAATGGGTAGCATGTATATGTCATATCCAATGTAAATTAGCATCGAGCTAATACATTTTTTTTAAAAGTAGAGCTTTATTTTTTAGCGTGTTCTATCACTCAAGATATTCTTTTGTCGTGTGCATCCTAGTTTCCATTACCAAGTTTGGAGGTGTTGAAATCATTACGAAGAATCCATAATGCTAATGTGTAGCATGTATATGGCATATCCAATTAAATAAATAAATAAATTAGCATCGAGCTAATGAATTTTGGAGCCTCACTCAACAGACTTTTATGGTCTGTTACTAAATTTGGAAGCGTTGAAAACGCCGCGAAAAATCGCTAATGCTAAAAGATAGCTTGTATATGGCATTTCCCATGTCAATTAGCATCAAGCTAATACATTTTTTTTTAAAAAGTAGAGCTTTTTTTAAGTGTGTTCTATCACTCAAGAAATTATTTTAGTGTGCATCCTAATTTCCATTACCAAGTTTGGAGGTGTTGAAATCATTACGAAGAATCCATAATGCTAATGTGTAGCATCAAGCTAATCCATTTTGAAAAATTGAGCCTCACTCAACAGACTTTTATTATGTGCATCCTAAATGTAGTTTATGTTACTAAATTTGGAGGCGTTGAAATCATTACGAAGCATCCATAATGCTAATGTGTAGCATGTATATGGCAAATCCAATGTAAATTAGCATCGAGATAATACATTTTTTTTAAAAGTAGAGCTTTATTTTTGAGCGTGTTCTATCACTCAAGATGTTCTTTTGTCGTGTGCATCCTAGTTTCCATTACCAAGTTTGGAGGTGTTGAAATCATTACGAAGAATCCATAATGCTAATGTGTAGCACGTATATGGCATATCCAATTAAATAGATAAATAAATTAGCATCGAGCTAATGCATTTTGAAAAATGGAGCCTCACTCAACAGACTTTTATGGTCTGTTACTAAATTTGGAAGCGTTGAAAACGCCGCGAAAAATCGCTAATGCTAAAATATAGCTTGTATATGGCATTTCCCATGTCAATTAGCATCAAGCTAATACATTTTTTTTTTAAAGTAGAGCTTTTTTTAAGTGTGTTCTATCACTCAAGATATTCTTTTAGTGTGTGCATCCTAATTTCCATTACCAAGTTTGGAGGTGTTGAAATCATGACGAAGAATCCATAATGCTAATGTGTAGCATCAAGCTAATGCATTTTGAAAATTGGAGCCTCACTCAACAGACTTTTATCGTGTGCATCCTAAATGTAGTTTATGTTACTAAATTTGGAGGCGTTGAAATCATTACAAAGAATCCATAATGCTATAGTGTAGAATGTGTATGGCATATCCAATGTAAATTAGCATCAGGCTAATGCATTTTTTAAAAAGTAGAGCTTTTTTTTGAGTGTGTTCTATCACTCAAGATGTTCTTTTAGTGTGTGCATCCTAATTCCCATTACCAAGTTTGGAGGTGTTGAAATCATTACGAAGAATCCATAATGCGAATGTGTAGCATCAAGCTAATGCATTTTGAAAAATGGAGCCTCACTCAACAGACTTTTATCATGTGCATCCTAAATGTAGTTTATGTTACTAAATTGGGAGACGTTAAAAACTCGACGAAAAAAATCGCTAATGCGAAAAGATAGCTTGTATATGGCATTTCCCATGTCAATTAGCATCGAGCTAATACATTTTTTTAAAAAGTGAGCTTTTTTAACTTTAACTTTTAGTGTGTGCATCCTAATTTCCATGACTAAGTTTGGAGGTGTTGAAATCATTACGAAGAATCCATAATGCTAATGTGTAGCATGTATATGGCATATCCTATGTAAATTAGCATTAAGCTAATGCATTTTGAAAAAATGGAACCTCACTCAACAGACTTTTATCATGTGCATCCTAAATGTAGTTTCTGTTACTAAATTTGGAGGTGTTGAAATCATTACGAAGAATCCATAATGCTAATGTGTAGCATGTATATGGCACATCCTATGTAAATTAGCATTAAGCTAATGCATTTTGAAAAAATGGAACCTCACTCAACAGACTTTTATCATGTGCATCCTAAATGTAGTTTCTGTTACTAAATTTGGAGGTGTTGAAAACGGCGCGAAAAAAATCGCTAATGCTAAAAGATAGCTTGTATATGGCATTTCCCATGTCAATTAGCATCGAGCTAATACATTTTTTAAAAAGTATAGCTTTTTTTAAGTGTGTTCTATCACTCAAGATATTCTTTTAGTGTGTGCATCCTAATTTCCATTACCAAGTTTGGAGGTGTTGAAATCATCACGAAGAATCCATAATGCTAATGTGTAGCATCAAGCCAATGCATTTTGAAAAATGGAGCCTCACTCAACATACTTTTATCGTGTGCATCCTAAATGTAGTTTCTCTTACTAAATTTGGAGGCGTTGAAATCATTACGAAGAATCCATAATGCTAATGTGTAGCATGTATATGGCATATCCAATGTAAATTAGCATCAAGCTAATGCATTTTTTTAAAAAGTAGAGCTTTTTTTTGAGTGTGTTCTATCACTCAAGATGTTCTTTTAGTGTGTGCATCCTAATTTCCATTACCAAGTTTGGAGGTGTTGAAATCATCACGAAGAATCCATAATGCTAATGTGTAGCATCAAGCTAATGCATTTTGAAAAATGGAGCCTCACTCAAGAGACTTTTATCGTTTGCATCCTAAATGTAGTTTATGTTACTACATTTGGAGGCATTGAAGACGCTGCGAAAAAAATCGCTAATGCTAAAAGATAGCTTGTATATGGCATTTCCCATGTCAATTAGCATCAAGCTAATACTTTTTTTTTTTTAAGTGAGTTTTTTTAACTTTAACTTTTAGTGTGTGCATCCCAATTTCCATCACTAAGTTTGGAGGTGTTGAAATCATTACGAAGAATCCATAATGCTAATGTGTAGCATGTATATGGCACATCCTATGTAAATTAGCATCGAGCTAATGCATTTTGAAAAGTGTTGCATCATGGGACTTGTAGTAGAATGTCAAATGTTAGCACGATTAGCATGACGCTAACCTCACCGGTTCCTCTTGTCCTGTGCAATGTGTGTTCGTCAAGCCAGGCTGGCTCAACGTGTGTGTGTGTGTGTGTGTGTGTGTGTGTGTGTGTGTGTGTGTGTGTGTGTGTGTGTGTGTGTGTGTGTGTGTGTGTGTGTGTGTGTGTGTGTGTGTGTGTGTGTGTGTGTGTGTGTGTGTGTGTGTGTGTGTGTGTGTGTGAGGCTTTGCTTGTTTCAATGTGTCTGAGTCTCACCAGTCTTCTTCTGTCCTGTCTTGTGTTTTCTCTCTCCTCCTGTGTGTGTGTGTTTGTGTGTTTGTGTGTGTGTGCACGTTTGTGTGTACGTGTGTGTGTGTGTGTGTGTGTGTGTAGCTATCGGCAACCAACGGAGGCGGAGTCCCAGCATCGTCGCCTCGGAGATCTTTGAGCCTCACCTGGGCAGCCACATCTTACAGGTAAGCATCAAGTGTCCTTAAGCTCCGCCCACTGCACCCCTCCCCCTTGTTTACATATGCAAATTGTATGATGATGATGTCATTTTGACCACGCCCCCAGGGCCACAAATATATTGGCAATCCGGAGTAGTGGTACGGCAATGTAGTAGTATTGAAGTACTACAGTAATATTTACTGTAGTATTACAGCAATGCAGTATTATTGAAGTACTGCAGCATTATTAAAATAGTATTGTAGTATTACAGCAATGCAGTATTATTGACCTACTACAGTATTATTAAAGTAGTACTGTAGCATGACAGAAATGCAGTAGTATTTACTAGTACAGTCATATCAAAGTACTCCAATGTCATTAAACGAGTACTGTAGTATTACACAAATTCAGTAGTATTGAAGTACTACAGTATTATTAAAGTAGTACTGTAGTATTTCAGCACTGCAGTAGTATTGTAGTACTGAAGTATTACAGCAATGCAGTAGTATTGAAGTACTACAGTATTATTAAAGTAGTACTGTAGTATTACACAAATTCAGTAGTATTGAAGTACTACAGTATTCTTAAAGTAGTACCGTAGTATTTCAGCACTGCAGTAGTATTGTAGTACTGCAGTATTACAGCAATGCAGTAGTATTGAAGTACTACAGTATTATTAAAGTAGTACTGTACTGTTACAGCAATGTAGTAGTATTTACTAGTACAGTAATATCAAAGTACTCCAATGTTATTAAAGGAGTACTGTAGTATTACACAAATGCAGTAGTATTGAAGTACTACAGTATTAGTAATGTAGTATTACAGCACTGCAGTAGTATAAAAGTACTACATTATTATTACAGTAGTACTGTAGTATTACAGCAATGTAGTACTATTTAATAGTGCAGTAATATCAAATTACTTCAATTGTATTAAATAAGTACTGTAGTATTACACAAATGCAGTAGTATTGAAGTACTACAGTATTAGTAATGTAGTATTACAGCACTGCAGTAGTATAAAACTACTACAGTATTATTAAAGTAGCAATGTAGTAGTATTTACTAGTGCAGTAATATCAAATTACTTCAATTGTATTAAATAAGTACTGTAGTATTACACAAATGCAGTAGTATAAAAGTACTACAGTATTATTAAATTAGTACTGTAGTATTACAGCAATGTAGTACTATTTACTAGTGCAGTAATATCAAATTAATTCAATTGTATTAAAGGAGTACTGTAGTATTACACAAATGCAGTAGTATTGAATTACTGCAGGATTATTAAAGTAGTACTGTAGTATTACAGCACTGCAGTAGTATTGAATTACTACAGTATTATTAAAGTAGTACTGTAGTATTACAGAATTGCATTAGTATTGAAGTACTGCCGTATTATTAAAGTAGTACTGTAGTATTACAGCAATACATTATTATTGAAGTACTGCAGCATTATTAAAATAGTATTGTAGTATTACAGCAATGCAGTATTATTGACCTACTACAGTATTATTAAAGTAGTACTGTAGCATGACAGAAATGCAGTAGTATTTACTAATACAGTCATATCAAAGTACTCCAATGTTATTAAAGGAGTACTGTAGTATTACACAAATTCAGTAGTATTGAAGTACTACAGTATTATTAAAGTAGTACTGTAGTATTTCAGCACTGCAGTAGTATTGTAGTACTGAAGTATTACCGCAATGCAGTAGTATTGAAGTACTACAGTATTATTAAAGTAGTACTGTAGTATTACACAAATTCAGTAGTATTGAATTACTGCAGGATTACTTAAGTACTACTGTAGTATTACAGCACTGCAGTAGTATTGAATTACTACAGTATTATTAAAGTAGTACTGTAGTATTACAGAATTGCATTAGTATTGAAGTACTGCCGTATTATTAAAGTAGTACTGTAGTATTACAGCAATACATTATTATTGAAGTACTGCAGCATTATTAAAATAGTATTGTAGTATTACAGCAATGCAGTATTATTGACCTACTACAGTATTATTAAAGTAGTACTGTAGCATGACAGAAATGTAGTAGTATTTACTAGTACAGTAATATCAAAGTACTCCAATGTCATTAAAGGAGTACTGTAGTATTACACAAATTCAGTAGTATTGAAGTACTACAGTATTATTAAAGTAGTACTGTACTGTTACAGCAATGCAGTAGTATTGACCTACTACAGTATTACTAAAGTAGTACTGTACTGTTACAGCAATGCAGTAGTATTTACTAGTACAAGAATATCAAAGTGATCCAATTGTATTAAAGGAGTACTGTAGTATTACACAAATGTAGTAGTATTGAAGTACTACAGTATTATTAAAGTAGTACTGTAGTACTACAGCAATGTAGTAGTATTTACTAGTACAGGAATATCAAAGTACACCAATTTTATTAAAGGAGTACTGTAGTATTACACAAATGCAGTAGTATTGAAGTACTACAGTATTATTAAAGTAGTAATGTAGTATTACAGCACTGCAGTTGTATTGAAGTACTACAGTATTATTAAAGTAGTACTGTAGCATTGCAGGAATGTAGTAGTATTTACTAGTGCAGTAATATCAAAGTACTCCAGTTTTATTAAAGGAGTACTATAGTATTACAGAAATGCAGTAGTATTGAAGTACTACAGTATTATTAAAGTAGCACGCAAGTATTACAGCACTGCAGTAGTATTAAAGTACTCCAGTATTTTTAATTAAAGTAGTACTGTAGTATTGCATTAGTATTGCAGTATTTCAGTACTATTTCAGTAGTATTGCAGTAGTATTGCCATAGTATTGTAGTACTTCATTAGTATTGTAGTATATCAGTAGTATTGTATTATCTCATTAGTATTGTAGTATTTCATTAGTATTGTAGTACCTCAGTAGTATTGTAGTTTTTCAGTAGTAATGCAGTAGTATTGTAGTATTTCAGTAGTATTGTAGCATTGCAGTAGTATTGTAGTATTGCAGTAGTATTGTAGTATTTCAGTAGTATTTTAGTATCTCGGTAGTATTGTAGTATTGTAGTATTGCAGTAGTATTGCAGTAGTATTGTAGTATTTCAGTAGTATTTTAGTATCTCAGTAGTATTGTAGTATTGTAGTAGTATTGTAGTATTGCAGTAGTATTGTAGTATTGCAGTAGTATTCTAGTATCTCAGTAGTATTGTAGTAGTATTGTAGTATATCGGTAGTATTGTAGTATATCAGTAGTATTGTAGTAGTATTGTAGTATCTCAGCAGTATTGTAGTAGTATTGTAGTATCTCAGTAGTATTGTAGTATCTCAGTAGTATTGTAGTATTGTAGTATATCGGTAGTATTGTAGTATATCAGTAGTGTTGTAGTAGTACTGTAGTATCTCAGCAGCATTGTAGTATTGTAGTAGTATTGTAGTATCTCAGTAGTATTGTAGTATCTCAGTAGTATTGTAGTAGTATTGTAGTATATCGGTAGTATTGTAGTATATCAGTAGTATTGTAGTAGTATTGTAGTATCTCAGTAGTATTGTAGTAGTATTGTAGTATCACAGTAGTATTGTAGTAGTATTGTAGTATTGCAGTAGTATTTTAGTATTTCAGTAGTGTAGTATCTCAGTAGTATTGTAGTATTGTAGTAGCATTGTAGTATATCAGTAGTATTGTAGTAGTATTGTAGTATCTCAGTAGCATTGTAGTATTGTAGTAGTATTGTAGTATCTCAGTAGTATTGTAGTAGTATTGTAGTATATCAGTGGTATTGTAGTAGTATTGTAGTAGTATTGTAGTATATCAGTAGTATTGTAGTAGTATTGTAGTATCTCAGTAGTATTTAGTAGTATTGCAGTAGTATTTTAGTATTTCAGTAGTATTGTAGTATCTCAGTAGTATTGTAGTATTGTAGTAGCATTGTAGTATATCAGTAGTATTGTAGTAGTATCGTAGTATTGTAGTAGTATTGTAGTATCTCAGTAGCATTGTAGTAGTATTGTAGTATATCAGTGGTATTGTAGTAATATTGTAGTAGTATTGCAGTATATCAGTAGTATTGTAGTATCTCAGTAGTATTGTAGTAGTATTGTAGTATCTCAGTAGTATTGTAGTATTGTAGTAGTATTGTAGTATTCAGTAGTATTTTAGTATTTCAGTAGTATTGTAGTGTCTCAGCAGTATTGTAGTATTGTAGTAGTATTGTAGTATTGCAGTAGTATTTTAGTATCTCAGTAGTATTGTATTATTGTAGTAGTATTGTAGTATCTCAGTAGTATTGTAGTATTGTAGTAGTATTGTAGTATATCAGTAGTATTGTAGTATTTTAGTAGTATTGCCGTAGTATTGTAGTATTGTAGTAGTATTGTAGTATATCAGTAGTATTGTAGAATTGCAGTAGTATTGTAGTATATCAGTAGTATTGTAGTATCTCAGTAGTATTGTAGTATTGCAGTAGTATTGTAGCATCTCAGCAGTATTGTAGTATTGCAGTAGTATTGTAGTATTTCAGTAGTATTGTAGTATGTCAGTAGTATTGCAGTAGTATTGTAGTATTGTAGTATCTCAGTAGTATTGTAGTAGTATTGTAGTATTGTAGTAGTATTGTAGTATTGTAGTATCTCAGTAGTATTGTAGTATTGTAGTAGTATTGTAGTATTGCCGTAGTATTGTAGTATCTCAGTAGTATTGTATTATTGTAGTAGTATTGTAGTATCTCAGTAGTATTGTAGTATTGTAGTAGTATTGTAGTATATCAGTAGTATTGTAGTATTTTAGTAGTATTGCCGTAGTATTGTAGTATTGTAGTAGTATTGTAGTATATCAGTAGTATTGTAGAATTGCAGTAGTATTGTAGTATATCAGTAGTATTGTAGTATCTCAGTAGTATTGTAGTATTGCAGTAGTATTGTAGCATCTCAGCAGTATTGTAGTATTGCAGTAGTATTGTAGTATTTCAGTAGTATTGTAGTATGTCAGTAGTATTGCAGTAGTATTGTAGTATTGTAGTATCTCAGTAGTATTGTAGTAGTATTGTAGTATTGTAGTAGTATTGTAGTATTGTAGTATCTCAGTAGTATTGTAGTATTGTAGTAGTATTGTAGTATTGCCGTAGTATTGTAGTATCTCAGTAGTATTGTATTATTGTAGTAGTATTGTAGTATCTCAGTAGTATTGTAGTATTGTAGTATCTCAGTAGTATTGTAGTAGTATTGTAGTATTGTAGTAGTATTGTAGTATTGTAGTATCTCAGTAGTATTGTAGTATTGTAGTAGTATTGTAGTATTGCCGTAGTATTGTAGTATCTCAGTAGTATTGTATTATTGTAGTAGTATTGTAGTATTTCAGTAGTATTGTAGTATCTCAGTAGTATTGTAGTAGTATTGTAGTATCTCAGTAGTATTGTAGTATTGTAGTAGTATTGTAGTATTGCAGTAGTATTGTAGTATCTCAGTAGTATTGTAGTAGTATTGTAGTATCTCAGTAGTATTGTAGTATTGTAGTAGTATTGTAGTATTGCAGTAGTATTGCAGGCATCACATGACACTGACCTCTGTCACATGACTTCCTCCTCCTCGTTGTTGTTGTTGCCGACATCCCATAATGCATCGCTTTCATCCTCTGAGAGTCGCCATGGCAACCTCAGCAGGTGGACGCTGCTGATCGATGCTCAGGTGACATTGGAAGTGTGTGTGTGTGTGTGTGTGTGTGTGTGTGTGTGTGTGTGTGTGTGTGTGTGTGTGTGTGTGTGTGTGTGTGTGTGTGTGTGTGATTGTGTGTGAGTGTGTGTGTGTGATTGTGTGTGTGTGTGTGTGTGTGTGTGTGTGTGTGTGTGTGTGTGTGTGTGTGTGTGTGTGAGTGTGTGTGTGTGTGTCTGTGTGTGTGTGTGTGTGTGTGTGTGTGTGTGATTGTGTGTGTGTGTGTGTGTGTGTGTGTGTCGTGTGTGTGATTGTGTGTGTGTGTGTGTGTGTGTGTGTGTGTGTGTGAGTGTGTGTGTGTGTGTGTGTGTGTGTGTCTGTGTGTGTGTGTGTGTGTGTGTGATTGTGTGTGTGTGTGATTGTGTGTGTGTGTGTGTGTGAGTGTGTGTGTGTGTGTGTGTGTGTGTGTCTGTGTGTGTGTGTGTGTGTGTGTGATTGTGTGTGTGTGTGATTGTGTGTGTGTGTGTGTGTGTGTGTGTCGTGTGTGTGATTGTGTGTGTGTGTGTGTGTGTGTGATTGTGTGTGTGTGTGTGATTGTGTGTGTGTGTGTGTGTCTGTGTGTCTGTGTGTGTGTGTGTGTGTGTGTGTGTGTGTGTGTGTGTGTGTGTGTGTGTGTGTGCTGAGTTATGTGTTTAGTGTCAGCGCACTACTTGAGGGTCTCAGGTGTGTGTGTGTGGGGGGGAAGGGGGGGGGTGTGTGTGTGTCATGTGACAGTGGCGAGGTGCTGACCCCGCGGGCGCCGTCGTTGGCGAACAGATGTAAGGCGTCACGCGTTGTCACGGCGATGGAGGGGGAAATTGAAGACGACAGCGACGACACCACTTCCTGTCAAGCTGCCAATCAGAGATGGCCGCTGGCCTCCTTGGGGGGAGGGGCCTGTGCCCTGCTTGCTGTCAATCAGGAAGTCATGTGACAGCCAGACAGGAAATGAAAAGGCAATTGGGCGGGACTTAGTCGTAGTAATAATTATAATAATATTGATCATATTCATATTGATTATGAGAATAGTATTGACAATAATGCTCATTATCATTTCAATAATATTAATAATAAAAAACAAATTGATAATAGTCAAAATTATAATAATAATATTGGCAATATTAATAGTATAAACTATAATAATTAACATGATTAATAATGATTATAATAATACTTATATTAATAATAATAATAATAATAATAATAATAATAATAGTTGATTTAAACAATGGCAAAAAAGATGACATAATTTTGACAGTTTTAACACAATTATTACACATTTGTTTGTTTTTTAACTTATAACGTTAACTTTTAACATTTGTATGCACTTATTACACCATTTTTAATCAATGCCAAACTGATGATGACACAGTTTTAACACAATTATTGCAAACATTTGTTACACAATATTGATATTTGTATTCACTTATTACACCATTTTTAATCAATTACAAACTGATGACACAGTTTTAACACAATTATTACACATTTGTTACACAATATTGACATTTGTATGCACTTATTACACCATTTTTAATCAATGGCAAACTGATGATGACACAGTTTTAACACAATTATTGCAAACATTTGTTACACAATATTGACATTTGTATTGACTTATTACACCATTTTTAAACAATGGCAAACTGTTGATGACACAGTTTTAACACAATTATTACACGTTTGTTACACAATATTGACATTTGTATTCACTTATTACACCATTTTTAATCAATGGCAAACTGATGATGACACAGTTTTAACACAATTATTACACATTTGTTACACAATATTGACATTGGTATTGACTTATTACACCATTTTTAAACAATGGCAAACTGATGACACAGTTTTAACACAATTATTACACAATTGTTGCACAATATTGACATTTGTATTCACTTATTACACCATTTTTAAAAAACGACAAACTGATGATGACACAGTTTTAACACAATTATTACACAATTGTTGCACAATATTGACATTTGTATGCACTTATTACACCATTTTTAATCAATGCCAAACTGATGATGACACAGTTTTAACACAATTATTACACGTTTGTTACACAATATTGACATTTGTATTCACTTATTACACCGTTTTTAAACAATGGCAAACTGATGATGACACAGTTTTAACACAATTATTACACATTTGTTACACAATATTGACATTTGTATTCACTTATTACACCATTTTTAATCAACGGCAAACTGATGATGACACAGTTTTAACACAATTATTTCACGTTCGTTACACAATATTGACATTTGTATTGACTTATTACACCATTTTTAAACAATGCCAAACTGATGATGACACAGTTTTAACACAATTATTACACGTTTGTTACACAATATTGACATTTGTATGCACTTATTAAACCGTTTTTAATCAATGGCAAACTGATGATGACACAGTTTTAACACAATTATTACATGTTTGTTACACAATATTGACTTTTGTATTGACTTATTACACCATTTTTAAACAATGGCAAACTGATGATGACACAGTTTTAACACAATTATTACACATTTGTTACACAATATTGACATTTGTATTGACTTATTACACCATTTTTAAACAATGGCAAACTGATGATGACACAGTTTTAACACAATTATTACATGTTTGTTACACAATATTGACTTTTGTATTGACTTATTACACCATTTTTAAACAATGGCAAACTGATGATGACACAGTTTTAACACAATTATTACACATTTGTTACACAATATTGACATTTGTATTCACTTATTACACCATTTTTAAACAATGGCAAACTGATGATGACACAGTTTTAACACAATTATTACACATTTGTTACACAATATTGACATTTGTATTGACTTATTACACCATTTTTAAACAATGGCAAACTGATGATGACACAGTTTTAACACAATTATTACATGTTTGTTACACAATATTGACTTTTGTATTGACTTATTACACCATTTTTAAACAATGGCAAACTGATGATGACACAGTTTTAACACAATTATTACACATTTGTTACACAATATTGACATTTGTATTCACTTATTACACCATTTTTAAACAATGGCAAACTGATGATGACACAGTTTTAACACAATTATTACACAATTGTTGCACAATATTGACATTTGTATGCACTTATTACACCATTTTTAATCAACGGCAAACTGATGATGACACAGTTTTAACACAATTATTACACAATTGTTGCACAATATTGACATTTGTATGCACTTATTACACCATTTTTAAACAATGCCAAACTGATGATGACACAGTTTTAACACAATTATTACACGTTTGTTACACAATATTGACATTTGTATGCACTTATTACACCGTTTTTAATCAATGGCAAACTGATGATGACACAGTTTTAACACAATTATTACACGTTTGTTACACAATATTGACTTTTGTATTGACTTATTTCACAACTTTTAAACAATGGCAAACTGATGATGACACAGTTTTAACACAATTATTACACATTTGTTACACAATATTGACATTTGTATTCACTTATTACACCATTTTTAAACAATGGCAAACTGATGATGACACAGTTTTAACACAATTATTACACATTTGTTACACAATATTGACATTTGTATTGACTTATTACACCATTTTTAAACAATGGCAAACTGATGATGACACAGTTTTAACACAATTATTACATGTTTGTTACACAATATTGACTTTTGTATTGACTTATTACACCATTTTTAAACAATGGCAAACTGATGATGACACAGTTTTAACACAATTATTACACATTTGTTACACAATATTGACATTTGTATTCACTTATTACACCATTTTTAAACAATGGCAAACTGATGATGACACAGTTTTAACACAATTATTACACAATTGTTGCACAATATTGACATTTGTATGCACTTATTACACCATTTTTAATCAACGGCAAACTGATGATGACACAGTTTTAACACAATTATTACACAATTGTTGCACAATATTGACATTTGTATGCACTTATTACACCATTTTTAAACAATGCCAAACTGATGATGACACAGTTTTAACACAATTATTACACGTTTGTTACACAATATTGACATTTGTATGCACTTATTACACCGTTTTTAATCAATGGCAAACTGATGATGACACAGTTTTAACACAATTATTACATGTTTGTTACACAATATTGACTTTTGTATTGACTTATTACACAACTTTTAAACAATGGCAAACTGATGATGACACAGTTTTAACACAATTATTACACATTTGTTACACAATATTGACATTTGTATTAACTTATTACACCATTTTTAAACAATGGCAAACTGATGATGACAGTTTTAACACAATTATTACATGTTTGTTACACAATATTGACTTTTCTATTGACTTATTACACAACTTTTAAACAATGGCAAACTGATGATGACACAGTTTTAACACAATTATTACACGTTTGTTACACAATATTGACATTTGTATTGACTTATTACACCATTTTTAAACAATGGCAAACTGATGATGACACAGTTTTAACACAATTATTACATGTTTGTTACACAATATTGACATTTGTATTGACTTATTACACCATTTTTAAACAATGGCAAACTGATGATGACACAGTTTTAACACAATTATTACATGTTTGTTACACAATATTGACATTTGTATTGACTTATTACACCATTTTAAACAATGGCAAACTGATGATGACACAGTTTTAACACAATTATTACACGTTCGTTACACAATATTGACATTTGTATGCACTTATTACACCGTTTTTAATCAATGGCAAACTGATGATGACACAGTTTTAACACAATTATTACATGTTTGTTACACAATATTGACTTTTGTATTGACTTATTACACAACTTTTAAACAATGGCAAACTGATGATGACACAGTTTTAACACAATTATTACACATTTGTTACACAATATTGACATTTGTATTCACTTATTACACCATTTTTAAACAATGGCAAACTGATGATGACACAGTTTTAACACAATTATTACACATTTGTTACACAATATTGACATTTGTATTGACTTATTACACCATTTTTAAACAATGGCAAACTGATGATGACACAGTTTTAACACAATTATTGCAAACATTTCACAGTGTTGTTACTGAACTATTACACAATTAAAAAAACAAAAACAATTCTACACACTTTTGGACAATTTTAAAACATTACAATTACTAAACATACATAATAATGCACAATTATTTAAAAAAAATGTTTACACAATATTTACACAACTTTTAAACATTTTTTAAACTGCTACACCATTTTATACTATTACTAAATTAGTTCACAATATTTACACGTTGTATTCAACTAATGCACAATGTTTTACACAACTACCACACAATACTATTACACAATTTCGACAGAGTTATTATGCAAGTTTTGTACGTCATTTCTACAGAATTAATACACTATTTTTTAAATACATCATTTTTACATGAATAATAAAGTTATTAACACATTTATGCACAATTTTGCACAATTATTAAAGAACGGTTTGTACAATTTGTACAGCTAATATTTATTTGACCACAATGTTGTATACAATTATTACAGCTAATATTTATATGACCACAATGTTGTATACAATTATTACAGCTAATATTTATATGACCACAATGTTGTATACAATTATTACAGCTAATATTTATATGACCACAATGTTGTATACAATTATTACAGCTAATATTTATATGACCACAATGTTGTATACAATTATTACAGCTAATATTTATATGAACACAATGTTGTATACAATTATTACTAACTTGGGACTGAATTTTGCACAATTATTGCAACGTGTTCAAATAATGTTTAGGCAATGTTTACATAAATAAAAAATACAAGAAATAATATTTATTTATGATGTCATCATATTTACATTCATGATGTCATAATATTCATGATGTCATAATTGTTACAGTCAAAATAGCATATTTATTTATAATGTCATATTTACATTCAAGATGACATAATATTTATTTGTCATATTTACATTATGATGTCATATTTATTTATGATGTCATAATATTGAAATTGTGATGTCATATTTATTTATGATGTCATAATATTTACATTGTGATGTCATATTTATTTATGATGTCATAATATTTACATTCAAGATGTCGTAATATTTATTTATGATGTCATACTATTTACATGATGATGTCAGAATATTTATTTATGATGTCAGAATTTTTACAGTCAAAATTGCATATTTATTTATAATGTCATATTTACATTCAAGATATCATAATATTTATTTGTCATAATATTTACATTATGAAGTCATATTTATTTATGATGTCATAATATTTACATTCAAGATATTAACATTCAAGATGTCATAATATTTATCTATGATATCATATTTACATTCAGAATGTCATAATATGTATTTTTCATAATATTTACATTGATATAATATTTATTTATGATGTCATAATATTTTTATCATGATGTCATAATATTTATTTATGATTTTATAATATTTACATTACGATGTCATAATATTTACATTCATGATGTCATAATATTTACATTCAAGATGTCATAATATGTATATATAATGTCATAATATTTGCATTCAAGATGTCATAATATTCATTTATGATGTCATAATATTTACATTGAAGATGTCATATTTATTTATGATGTCATTATATTTACATTATGATGTCATAATATGTATATATAATGTCATAATAATTGCATTCAAGATGTCATAATATTCATTTATGATGTCATAATATTTACATTCAAGATGTCATATTTATTTATGATGTCATTATATTTACATTATGATGTCATAATATTTATTTATTTTGTCATAATATTTACATTATGATGTCATAATATTTATTTATGTGTCATACTATTTACATGATGATGTCATAATATTTATTTATGATGTCATAATTTTTACAGTCAAAATGGCATATTTATTCATAATGTCATATTTACATTCAAGATGTCATAATATTTATTTGTCATAATATTTACATTATATTCTAATATTTACACTATGATGTCATATTTATTTATGATGTCATAATATTTACATTGTGATGTCATATTTATTTATGATGTCATAATATTTACATTCAAGATATTAACATTCAAGATGTCATACTATTTATCTATGATGTCATATTTACATTCAAAATGTCATAATATGTATTTTTCATAATATTTACATTGATATCATATTTATTTGTGATGTCATAATATTTTTATAATGATGTCATAATATTTATTTATGATGTCATAATATTTACATTATGATGTCATAATATTTACATTCATGATGTCATAATATTTACATTATGATGTCATAATATTTACATTCATGATGTCATAATATGTATATAATGTCATAATATTTGCATTCAAGATGTCATAATATTCATTTATGATGTCATAATATTTACATTATGATGTCATATTTACATTCAAGATGTCATATTTATTCATGATGTCATAATATTTATTTATGATGTCATAATATTTACATTATGATGTCATAATATTTATATATGATGTCATAATATTTATTTATGATGTCATAATATTTACATTAATGATGTCATAATTATATATAATGTCATAATATTTACATTATTTATTTATGATGTCAAAATATGTACATTATGATGTCATAGTATTTATTTATGATGTCATCGTGTTAATGAGGTCATAATATTTACATTATGATGTCATATATTGTCAATATCAATAATAATTACATAATAATGATAATAATAATAATAATTATTATACTAATAATAATAATAGTAGTAGTAATAATACATATAATATTAATAGTAGTAATAATTAATATGATAATAATAATAATTCATAATAATAATTAAATGAAATGCCGTCCTCGTTATCACTCTTTGCCTCTTAGCTCCGCCCACTGCCCCGCCCCCTGAACCTCCCCCTCTTTCTCTGGACTTAAGCACAGCAGCGCCACCGCCGACCTTCAAAATAAAAGCATCTGGTCGCCTCTGATAAGGAGCGAGCGACATCTCTTCATTAATCAGGAACAGCGCTCGTTAGCGGGCGGTCTGTGAGCGATGAGTCGCCGTCGCCGCCACTTCCTGTCGCCGCCTGCCACTTCCTGCCAACGTTTGAGAGAATTGATGAGCGTGGTTGCTCTCGCTAATAAGCAGCAGCACGCCTTGTCATCAAGGGACACGCCCCCTTCGCCCTTGATTGACAGCCGTCATCACTCATTAGGACCATCCTTCACCTATGCTAAGCTAGCGCTAATTAGTCTCATCATTCATTTCATGCTAATGTGCTAGCACATTTTAGCTAGGAAACAATCTGAAAATACAGATAAGCTAATATGATAACAACATGCTAACGCATGAGCTAACATGTCAACAACATGCTAACACATGAGCTAACGTGTCAACAACATGCTAACACATGAGCTAACGTGTCAACAAACTGCTAACACATGATCTAACATGTCAACAACATGCTAACACATGAGCTAATGTGTCAACAACATGCTAACGCATGAGCTAACATGTCAACAACATGCTAACGCATGAACTAACATGGCAACAACATGCTAACACATGAACTGACGTGTCAACAACATGCTAACACATGAGCTAACATGTCAACAGCATGCTAACATATGAACTAACATGGCAACAACCTGCTAACACATGAGCTAACGTGTCAACAACATGCTAACACATGAGCTAACATGTCAACAACATGCTAACACATGAGCTAACGTGTCAACAACATCCTAACACATGAACTGACGTGCCAAAAACATGCTAACACATGAGCTAAATGTGTAAATGTTCATTAGCACCTTATATGCTAACATTTTAGCATTGTTTGTACTTTTTAACATAACAATCATGGTCTTTGATACTTGGCATGGTCTTGCAAGCATGCTAAATGTTAACATGCGTTAGCACGTTTCCTGCTAAAATCTTTGTAAATGTCGTACATTTTAACCTGAAAATTGTGCATTTTGATACTTGGCGCCATGTTGCAAAGTATGCTAACTCTTAACACGCTGGAACTTACGTTTGAACCTAAAATCATGTATTTCAATTCTCCGTGCAGTCGTGCAAGTATGCTAGCTGTAAGCGCTCATTAGCACCTTACATGCTAACATTTGAGCATAGTTTGTACTTTTTAACATAGCAATCACGGGGCCGTCCTTGCAAAGTATGCTAACTGCTAACGTGTGTCGGCATGTTTCGTGATACATTTGAGCAAATGTACGGTTAGCATGTATGCTAGCTGTAAACGTTTTATGCTAACATGCTATCATAGTTTTGTAGGTTTCAAGCTAAAAATGTTGGATTGGACTTCCTGGTGCCAACTAGCAAAGATGCTAACTGTAAACATGCTAACATGCCAACTAGCAAACATGCTAGCTGTAAACGTTCATGAAGAAGACAAATATGAAAGAAGTTTGATTAGTCGAGGATGATTTTTATCGACTACTTCCTGCTCGCTTGCTATTGGACGATCATGACCTTTGCCCCGCCCCCATCCATCCTCCTCCTCCTCTCCCTTCCTCATCCTCATCTCCACATTATCGACCCCTCGACCTTTATGACCCCCCCCCCGATCCATGGCTTCATTTGACCAATCAGCAGCCAGTTGACCTTTCCCACTCCGCAATGACGACGTGCGCGGCGTTGACCTTTTGTACGCCGCCGCCGCGCTCCAAACCTTGTCCTGTCAGCACGTTAGCCGGACAGGAAGCTGGGATTTTTTTTTTGTTGCTGCTGCGGACAAGCACGCTAACTGTTGACGTGCGCTAGCCCCTTTTATGCTAACGTTTTAGCAAAGTGTGTACCTTTCAAAATAAAGCTCACGCATGCTGATACTTGGCGCCGTCTTGCAAGTAAGCTAACTGTGAACGTTTGTTAACATTTTTAATGTTCACATTTTAGCAAAAGTGTGAACCTTTCAAAATAAAGCTCATGGCGCAGACTTGCAAGTATGCTAACTGTAAACATTCATTAGCACCTTTTAATGCTAACATTTGAGCAAATGTTGTACCTTTCAAAATAAATATCCTGCATTCCCTTCTTGTCAACATATGAAATAACAAGTGTGTGTAAACATTCAAAGTGCTCCCCCTCTGGTCAACATATGAAATAACAAGTGTGTGTAAACATTCAAAGTGCTCCCCCTCTAGCCAACATATGAAATAACTAGTGTGTGTAAAAAAACTGAAGTGCTCCCCCTCTGGCCAACATATGAAATAACAAGTGTGTGTAAACATTCAGAGTGCTCCCCCTCTTGTCAACATATGAAATAACAAGTGTGTGTAAACATTCAAAGTGCTCCCCCTCTTGTCAACATATGAAATAACAAGTGTGTGTAAACATTCAAAGTGCTCCCCCTCTGGTCAACATATGAAATAACAAGTGTGTGTAAACATTCAAAGTGCTCCCCCTCTTGTCAACATATGAAATAACAAGTGTGTGTAAACATTCAAAGTGCTCCCCCTCTTGTCAACATATGAAATAACAAGTGTGTGTAAACATTCAAAGTGCTCCCCCTCTGGCCAACATATGAAATAACAAGTGTGTGTAAACATTCAAAGTGCTCCCCCTCTTGTCAACATATGAAATAACAAGTGTGTGTAAACATTCAAAGTGCTCCCCCTCTTGTCAACATATGAAATAACAAGTGTGTGTAAACATTCAAAGTGCTCCCTCTCTTGTCAACATATGAAATAACAAGTGTGTGTAAACATTCAAAGTGCTCCCCCTCTGGCCAACATATGAAATAACAAGTGTGTGTAAACATTCAAAGTGCTCCCCCTCTTGTCAACATATGAAATAACAAGTGTGTGTAAACATTCAAAGTGCTCCCCCTCTTGTCAACATATGAAATAACAAGTGTGTGTAAACATTCAAAGTGCTCCCCCTCTGGCCAACATATGAAATAACAAGTGTGTGTAAACATTCAAAGTGCTCCCCCTCTTGTCAACATATGAAATAACAAGTGTGTGTAAACATTCAAAGTGCTCCCCCTCTTGTCAACATATGAAATAACAAGTGTGTGTAAACATTCAAAGTGCTCCCTCTCTTGTCAACATATGAAATAACAAGTGTGTGTAAACATTCAAAGTGCTCCCCCTCTGGCCAACATATGAAATAACAAGTGTGTGTAAACATTCAAAGTGCTCCCCCTCTTGTCAACATATGAAATAACAAGTGTGTGTAAACATTCAAAGTGCTCCCCCTCTGGCTAACATATGAAATAACAAGTGTGTGTAAACATTCAAAGTGCTCCCCCTCTGGCCAACATATGAAATAACAAGTGTGTGTAAGAAATGTGATGTGCTCCCCCTTTTGGTCAACATATGAAATAACAAGTGTGTGTAAACATTCAAAGTGCTCCCCCTTTTGGTCAACATATGAAATAACAAGTGTGTGTAAACATTCAAAGTGCTCCCCCTCTGGCCAACATATGAAATAACAAGTGTGTGTAAACATTCAAAGTGCTCCCCCTCTGGCCAACATATGAAATAACAAGTGTGTGTAAACATTCGAAGTGCTCCCCCTCTGGCCAACATATGAAATAACAAGTGTGTGTAAAAAAAAAAAAAAAAAAGTTTTCTCGCGAGAGTGCCGACTTCCGCTTTGTTTCACTTCCTGTCGCCCGACCCGATACTTTTGTGTCCTAAACGTCGCTCGCCTCGGTTTGTTTGTAGAATCACGAAACGTTTCATTTCCGCTTAATTGGACAGGACCGTTTATTATGACACGCACACACACACACACACACACGCAAGCACACACACACACACACACACAAACAGTCCACACGCAATGAATCAAATAAATAAATGCACAATCAAAATTGCAATTACCTGCAGAAATTGTGAAGGGTAAACAAATCTGCAGCACTCACTCAAACGCATACACACACGTACACACACACACGTACACACGCGCACACACACACGTACACACGCGCGGCGTTAGCGTCCTAGTTAGCATGCTGAAATGAATACAGTTAGATCCAAAGCAATTTCCTTTTATTTATCTTAGCAGCCGTGCATAAATAAAGGCAAGGGCATCCAGGCAATTAGCATAATTACTGGGAGGCGGTCAGAGCCTCTGTGATTTCACAAAGACACACACGCACACACACACGCACACACACACACACGCACACACACACACACCCTGTGGCGGCCGCCGGTGTGTGTGTGTGTGGAGAAAATGAAGTGTGTGTCACCACGCTGCTTGTTTTCTTAACTTGTGTGAGTGAGCGCACAACTCCTGTGGTAATGTCCAATTGTTACACACACACACCTCCAGGCCCAGTGTGTGTGTGTGTGTGTGTGTGTGTGTGTGTGTGTGTGTGTGTGTGTGTGTGTGTGTGTGTGTGTGTGTGTGTGTGTTATTAATATGCAAATACAAGGCAGAAACCGGAGCGGGCCACAGGAACAATATCCCAGCTGACAGTCGGAGGTCAGCTGATTCTGGATCTGATTGGTTTCACTTGCTTTGTGGAGAGATAGCCGGTGAATATTAACGAGGCCCGGCAGCTGCCGCACTCGGGCGGGCGTTGTCGCGGCGACGCGAGCTCCTCGTCCCGCATCACGCTCGCCAAAAGCACGGGCGAGTGAACGCGACGAAGGCTTCTCCCCAAAGGTTTCAAAGGACCCCAAAGGGTCCCGGGGTCATGAAGTACCTCAGAAAAGGACCTATTTTTCCCCAGAGGCTCCAAGGGACCCTAAAAGGTCCCAAGATTCTAAACTGTACCCAAAATGTTCCCCCGAAGATGGTCCCAAGGTCCTCAAGTACCTCAGAAAAGGACCACCTTTTCCCCAGAGGCTCCAAGGGACCCTAAAAGGTCCCAAGATTCTAAACTGTACCCAAAAATGTTCCCCCGAAGATGGTCCTCAAGTAACCCAAAGAGGATAGTCCCAAGGTCTTACAGTACCCGAAAAATTACCACCTTCTCCCTAAAGGTTTAAAAGGACCCCAAATGATCCCAGGGTCATAAAGTACCTCAGAAAAGGACCTACTTCTTCCCCAGAGGCTCCAAGGGACCCTAAAAGGTCCCAAGATTCTAAACTGTACCCAAAAATGTTCCCCCGAAGATGGTCCCCAAGGTCCTCAAGTAACCCAAAGAGTATAGTCCCAAGGTCTTACAGTACCCGGAAAATTACCACCTTCTCCCTAAAGGTTTAAAAGGACCCCAAATGATCCCAGGGTCATAAAGTACCCCAAAAATGACCGTCTCTCCCCCAAAGGTTTCAAAGGACCCCACATAGTCCCAAGGTCCTAAAGTATCCCCCAAAAGACAGTCTTCTTCTCAAAAGTTCCAAAGGACCCCAGGTAGTCCCAAGGTCCTAAAGTACCCGAAAAAGTACCACCTTCTCCCTAAAAGGTTTCAAAGGACCCCAAATGATCGCAGAGTCATAAAGTACCCCAAAAATGCCCATCTCTCCCCCAAAGGTTTCAAAGGACCCCAAATAGTCCCAAGGTCCTAAAGTGGCACCTTCTCCCTAAAGGTTTAAAAGGACTCCACATGATCCCTGGGTCATAATGTACCCCAGAAAAGCACCACCTTTACCCCAGAAGCTCCAAGGGACCCCTAAAGGTCCCACGATTCTAAACTGTACCCAAAAATGTTCCCCCAAAGATGGTCCCAAGACCCTCAAGTAACCCAAAGAGGATCGTATTCCCCGTAAATGTCCCCAAGGATTCCGAATGGTCCTAAAGGTCAAGGAAGACCTCAGATAGTCTTAAGTTCCTAAAGTACCCCAAAAAGTACCACCTTCTCCCTAAAGGTTTTAAAGAGCCCGAAAGGGTCCCAGGGTCATAAAGTACCCCAGAAAAGGACCACCTTTACCCCAGAGGCTCCAAGGGACCGCAAAAGGTCCCAATATTGTAAACTGTACCCAAAAATGTTCTCACAAAGATGGTCCCAAGGTCCTCAAGTACCCCAGAAAAGGACCACCTTTTCCCCAGAGGCTCCAAGGGACCCCAAAAGGTCCTAAGTTTCTAAACTGTACCCAAAAATGTTCCCACGAAGATAGTCCCAAGGTCCTCAAGTACCCCAGAAAAGGACCACCTTTTCCCCAGAGGCTCCAAGGGACCCCAAAAGGTCCCAATATTGTAAACTACCCAAAAATTTTCTCACAAAGATGGTCCCAAGGTCCTCAAGTACCCCAGAAAAGGACCACCTTTTTCCCCAGAGGCTCCAAGGGACCCCAAAAGGTCCTAAGTTTCTAAACTGTACCGAAAAATGTTCCCACGAAGATAGTCCCAAGGTCCTCAAGTACCCCAGAAAAGGACCACCTTTTTCCCCAGAGGCTCCAAGGGACCCTAAAAGGTCCCAAGATTCTAAACTGTACCCAAAAATGTTCCCCCGAAGATGGTCCCCAAGGTCCTCAAGTAACCCAAAGAGGATAGTCCCAAGGTCTTACAGTACCCGAAAAATTACCACCTTCTCCCTAAAGGTTTAAAAGGACCCCAAATGATCCCAGGGTCATAAAGTACCTCAGAAAAGGACCTACTTTTCCCCAGCGGCTCCAAGGGATCCTAAAAGGTCCCAAGATTCTAAACTGTACCCAAAAATGTTCCCCCGAAGATGGTCCCCAAGGTCCTCAAGTAACCCAAAGAGGATAGTCCCAAGGTCTTACAGTACCCGAAAAATTACCACTCTCTCCCTAAAGGTTTAAAAGGACCCCAAATGATCCCAGGGTCATAAAGTACCTCAGAAAAGGACCTACTTTTTCCCCAGAGGCTCCAAGGGACCCTAAAAGGTCCCAAGATTCTAAACTGTACCCAAAAATGTTCCCCCGAAGATGGTCCCCAAGGTCCTCAAGTAACCCAAAGAGGATAGTCCCAAGGTCTTACAGTACCCGAAAAATTACCACCCTCTCCCTAAAGGTTTAAAAGGACCCCAAAAGATCCCAGGGTCATAAAGTACCCCAAAAATGACCGTCTCTCCCCCAAAGGTTTCAAAGGACCCCACATAGTCCCAAGGTCCTAAAGTATCCCCCAAAAGACAGTCTTCTTCTCAAAAGTTCCAAAGGACCCCAAATAGTCCCAAGGTCCTAAAGTACCCGAAAAAGTACCACCTTCTCCCTAAAAGGTTTCAAAGGACCCCAAATGATCGCAGAGTCATAAAGTACCCCAAACATGCCCATCTCTCCCCCAAAGGTTTCAAAGGACCCCAAAGAGTCCCAAGGTCCTAAAGTAGCACCTTCTCCCTAAAGGTTTAAAAGGACCCCAAATGATCCCAGGGTCATAAAGTACCCCAAAAATGCCCATCTCTCCCCCAAAGGTTTCAAAGGACCCCAAAGAGTCCCAAGGTCCTAAAGTAGCACCTTCTCCCTAAAGGTTTAAAAGGACCCCACATGATCCCTGGGTCATAATGAACCCCAGAAAAGCACCACCTTTACCCCAGAGGCTCCAAGGGACCCCAAAAGGTCCCAAGATTCTAAACTGTACCCAAAAATGTTCCCCCAAAGATCGTCCCAAGGCCCTCAAGTAACCCAAAGAGGATCACATTCCCCCTAAATGTCCCTAAGGATTCCAAATGGTCCTAAAGGTCAAGGAAGACCTCAGATAGTCTTAAGTTCCTAAAGTACCCCAAAAAGTACCACGTTCTCCCTAAAGGTTTCAAATAACCCGAAAGGGTCCCAGGGTCATAAAGTACCCCAGAAAAGGACCACCTTTTCCCCAGAGGCTCCAAGGGACCGCAAAAGGTCCCAATATTGTAAACTGTACCCAAAAATGTTCTCACAAAGATGGTCCCAAGGTCCTCAAGTACCCCAGAAAAGGACCACCTTTTCCCCAGAGGCTCCAAGGGACCCCAAAAGGCCCTAAGTTTCTAAACTGTACCCAAAAATGTTCCCACGAAGATAGTCCCAAGGTCCTCAAGTACCCCAGAAAAGGACCACCTTTACCCCAGAGGCTCTAAGGGACCCCAAAAGGTCCCAAGTTTCTAAACTGTACCCAAAAATGTTCCCACGAAGATGGTCCCAAGGTCCTCAAGTACCTAAAGTATCGCCCAACCACACCCTTGATGCTGAGTGCCAAGCAGGGAGGTAATGGATCCCATTTTTATAGTTGTCCTTAAGGAATCTAAATGGTCCCAAGATCCTAAAGTTTACCAAAAAAGACCATATTTCCCTAAAGGTCACAGAGAACCCCAGATAGTCCCAAGGTCCTAAACAACCCCAAAAAGGACCACCTTCTCCCTAAAGGTTTCAAAGGACCGCAAATAGTCCCAAGGTTCTAAAGTACTCCAAAAAAGACCACCTTCTCCCTAAAGGGTTCAAATTACCCCAAATGACCCCAGGGTCATTAAGTACCCCAATAAGGTCCATCTACACCCCAAAGGTTCCAAGGGACCCCCAAATAGTCCCAAAATCCTAAAATTTACCAAACAAGACCACGTTCCCCTTAAAGGTCACAGAGGACCCCAGATAATTTCAAGGTCCTCAAGTACCCCAAATACGATCGTATTACCCCTAAATGTCCTTAAGGAATCTAAATGGTCCCAAGATCCTAAAGTTGACCAAAAAAGACTATACATCCCTAAAGGTCACAGAGAACCCCAGATAGTCCCAAGGTCCTAAACTACCCCAAAAAGGGCCACCTTCTCCCTAAAGGTTTCAAAAGACCGCAAAAAGTCCCAAGGTTCTAAAGTACACCAAAAAAGACCACCTTTTCAACAAAAGGGTTCAAAGGACCCCAAATGGCCCCAGGGTCATTAAGTACCCCAATAAGGACCACCTTCTCCCCCAAAGGCTCCAAAGTACCCCCAAATAGTCCCAAGATCTTAAGATTTGCCATCTTCCCCTTAAAGGTCACAGAGGACCCCAGATAAATTAATGGTCCTCAAGTACCCCAAAGACGATCGTATTACCCCTAAATGTCCTTAAGGAATCTAAATGGTCCCAAGATCCTAAAGATTACCAAAAAAAAGACCATATTTTCCTAAAGGTCACAGAGGACCCCAGATAGTCCCATGGTCCTAAAGTTCCCCAAAAAAGACCATCTCCCCCGCAAAGGTTTCAAAGGACCACAAACAGTCCCAAGGTTCTTAAATACTCCAAAGAAGATCATATTCCCACTAAATGTCTCGAAGGAACCACAATTAGTCCCAGGGTCCTGAATTATCTCCCCCCAAACAAAAAAACAGTCCTTCTCATGGAAGGTCAAATAATCCCAAATAACTATTGTACACCAAAGACCACCATCTTCTTTTTAAAGGTCCCAGAGGAACTCCAATTTTTCCAAGGTCCTAAAGTGTCACCCAAAGTACCACCTTCACCCCAAAGGTTTCAAAGGACCCCGAATGGTCTCAGGGTCATAAAGTACCCCAAAAAGAATTCAACCAAGTCCAAGAACTTGTGCTGTGCCAAATAAAGACATACGGACATAGCACAAACGAGCGGAGCGTGACAGATACCCCCCCCCCCCACGTCCCAAGGAATGGATCCCAGACACTCCCAAGTCCAAAATCACCCAGGGCAGGTAGGTTGATTGAAAAACCACAGGCCACAGTCCCAGCAGCCAGCGAGGTAGAGTCAGAGCGGCAAGTCGGCCAACGAGGAGCATGATACCCCGAAGGACAAGGGGGAGTGTCGGCGGAGGATCGGGGTACCTCGTGGGATAGGCGGGGAAGAAGTCAGAGATGAGAGGAGGAAGACTTTGAGGTCCATCCCTGTGGAAGTCTCTCTCCCTAGTGGGTTCTCCTGATGCTGACAAAGCTTCACGCTAGTCCGGATGTCGGGTGTTCACAATGTCCTTTATTGGCAGCGCACACGCGCTATGATAGCACACAACTTTTCAGTCTTGCTCCGTTGACTTTTCAGTCTTTCTGGTCGTCTTCTTTTCGGACTCTCGTGCGCGTGTGTCTGTCCATTAGCAACTCCAACCTCCCCCTTTCGTGTCTCGGCCTGGCTGCTGCTAATAAGCTTGGCAGGTGTTTGGATGATCCAGCCCCAGCTGGGTAATCCAATCATCTGCCGGCTGTGCTTCGAGGCCGGTCCTTACACACCCCGCTCCGCGGCAGGCCCGCAGACCACGCCCCCCCTCCACAATCCCATTCTGACCATCCATCCATCCTTCCGTTTTCTACCGCTTGTCCTTTTCGGGGTCGCGGGGTGTGCTGGAGCCTATCTCAGCTGCATTCGGGCGGGAGGCGGGGTACACCCTGGACAAGTCGCCACCTCATCGCAGGGCCAACACAGATAGACAGACAACATTCACACACTAGGGACCATTTAGTGTTGCCAATCAACCTATCCCCAGGTGCAAGTCTTTGGAGGTGGGAGGGGCCTATCCCCAGGTGCAAGTCTTTGGAGGTGGGAGGGGCCTATTCCCAGGTGCATGTCTTTGGAAGTGGGAGGGGCCTATCCCCAGGTGCATGTCTTTGGAGGTGGGAGGGGCCTATCCCCAGGTGCATGTCTTTGGAGGTGGGAGGAAGCCGGAGTACCCGGAGAGAACCCACTCAGTCACGGGGAAAACATGCAAACTCCACACAGAAAGATCCCGAGCCCGGGATTGAACTCAGGACTACTCCGGACCTTCGTATTGTGAGGCACATGCACTAACCCCTGTGGCACCTGACCATCCAGCTGAATTCAGGTCGCTGCGGAGCCCGGACCCAGGAGTCCTGGCCCTGAGCAATAGGGAGCAGAACCTTGGGCTGCCGCGGAGCCGCTACTAGAACTGGAGCTGCAGGTGACCCGACCTCAGTCTGGCGTCACGCCGGGGGCCAGGGGTGACCTACCCTTGGACCCGTGTGGAATTAGAACAGACGTGACCGCAGTCTGGGACAGAGAACAAGCCGCAGGTGATCCGGAGGAGTGGGGTAAGCGACGCCAGCCTCGGACTCAAGTCAGCCTCGGACTCAGGTCACCCTCGGGTATGGACTGTTGTGAAGGTTTCCTGGAAGTGCTTCCTGGTGTGAAGCAGGATCTTACCGTGTGACCGGTGCAATGCATCATGGGACTAAAAACCTTCCTCAAGGTTAGCCTTGTTTACTGCCTCGTTTTGTTTTGTTTACTTCCTATCAGCGTATATCAGCATCATTTACACACACACACACACACACACACACACACACACACACACACACACACACACACACACACACACACACACACACACACACACACACACACACACACACACACACACACACTCGCACACACACACACACACACACACACACACACACACACACACACACACACACACACACGCACACACACACACACCTTCCAGGTCTAATTAATCCGCTTTAATCCGTCAGCCGAGTGCCCCCTCACCTGTGTCCGCCACACAAGACGGGCGGTCCAGGAACAAAGACACGGGTGGCAGGTCTGGACAGGAACAGGAACTACGAGACTAACATTTGGTTAGTTGTCTCCTTCTTTACTTCCTTATATGATTAGTTGCCTCCTTCTTACTTCCTTATGTGATTAGTTGTCTTCTTTACTTCCTTATGTGATTAGTTGTCTCCTTCTTTACTTCCTTATTTGATTAGTTTTCTCCTTCTTTACTTCCTTATGTGATTAGTTGTCTCCTTCTTTACTTCCTTATGTGATTAGTTGTCTCCTTCTTTACTTCCTTATTTAATTAGTTGTCTCCTTCTTTACTTCCTTATTTAATTAGTTGTCTCCTTCTTTACTTCCTTATGTGATTAGTTGTCTTCTTTACTTCCTTATGTGATTAGTTGCCTCCTTCTTTACTTCCTTATGTGATTAGTTGTCTCCTTCTTTACTTCCTTATGTGATTAGTTGTCTCCTTCTTTAATTCATTATGTGATTAGTTGTCTCCTTCTTTACTTCCTTATTTGATTAGTTGCCTCCTTTACTTCCTTATGTGATTAGTTGTCTCCTTCTTTACTTCCTTATGTGATTAGTTGTCTCCTTCTTTACTTCCTTATTTAATTAGTTGTCTCCTTCTTTACTTCCTTATGTGATTAGTTGCGTCCTTCTTTACTTCCTTATGTGATTAGTTGCGTCCTTCTTTACTTCCTTATGTGATTAGTTGTCTCCTTCTTTACTTCCTTATGTGATTAGTTGTCTCCTTCTTTACTTCCTTATGTGATTAGTTGTATCCTTTATTTAAAATATTTGATTAGTTGTCTCCTTCTTTGTTTAGTATTTGATTAGTTGTCTCCTTCTTTATTTCCTTATGTGTTTAGTTGTCTTCTTTATTTCCTTATTTGATTAGTTTTCTCCTTTTTTACTTCCTTATGTGATTAGTTGTCTCCTTCTTTACTTCCTTATGTGATTAGTTGTCTCCTTCTTTATTTCCTTATTTGATTGGTTGTCTCCTTTATTTAAAATATTTGATTAGTTGTCTCCTTCTTTATTTAGTATTTGATTAGTTGTCTCCTTCTTTATTTCCTTATGTGATTAGTTGTCTTCTTTATTTCCTTATTTTATTAGTTGTCTCCTTCTTTATTTCCTTATGTGATTTGTTGTCTCCTTCTTTATTTATTGTATTTGATTAGTTGGCTCCTTCTTTATTTCCTTTGTTTGATTAGTTGTCTCCTTTAATTCCTTCATTTGATTAGTCATCTCCTTCTTTATTTCCTTATTTGATTAGTCGTCTCCTTCTTTCATTCCTGTGTTTGATTAGTTGTCTCCTTCTTTATTTCTTATTTGATTTGTTGTCTCCTTCTTTATTTCCTTATTTGATTTGTTGTCTCTTTCTTTATTTCCTTATTTGATTAGTCGTCTCCTTCTTTATTTCCTTATTTGATTAGTTGTCTTCTTCTTTAATTTCTTTATCTGATTAGTTGTCTCCTTCTTTATTTCCTTATTTGATTAGTTGTCTCCTTTTGTATTTCCTTATTTGAAAAAACACAACATACACTCTTTCAAAGTAAAAGCAGTCGGTAATAAACATTCGCTTTCAACAGGAAGTGAAAGAACACAACATACACTCTTTCAGAGTAAAAGCAGTCAGTAGTAAACATTTGCTTTCAACAGGAAGTGAAAAAACACAACATACACTCTTTCAGAGTAAAAGCAGTCAGTAGTAAACATTCGCTTTCAACAGGAAGTTGGCTCCTTCTTTATTTCCTTTGTTTGATTAGTTGTCTCCTTTAATTCCTTCATTTGATTAGTCATCTCCTTCTTTATTTCCTTATTTGATTAGTCGTCTCCTTCTTTCATTCCTGTGTTTGATTAGTTGTCTCCTTCTTTATTTCTTATTTGATTTGTTGTCTCCTTCTTTATTTCCTTATTTGATTAGTCATCTCCTTCTTTATTTCCTTATTTGATTAGTCGTCTCCTTCTTTCATTCCTGTGTTTGATTAGTTGTCTCCTTCTTTATTTCTTATTTGATTTGTTGTCTCCTTCTTTATTTCCTTATTTGATTTGTTGTCTCTTTCTTTATTTCCTTATTGATTAGTTGTCTCCTTTATTTCCTGTATTTGATTAGTTGTTTCCTTCTTTATTTCCTTATTTGATTAGTTTTCTCTTTATTTATTTCCTGTATTTGATTAGTTGTTTCCTTCTTTATTTCCTTATTTGATTAGATGTCTCCTTTATTTAAAATATTTATGATTAGTTGTCTCCTTCTTTATTTCCTTATGTGATTAGTTCTATCCTTCTTTATTTCCTTATTTTATTAGTTGTCTCCTTTTTTATTTCCTTTTTTGATTTGTTGTCTCCTTCTTTATTTCCTGTATGTGATTAGATGTCTTTTTCTTTATTTCCTTTTTTGATTAGCTGTCTTCTTCTTTATTTCCTGTGTTTGATTAGTCGTCTCCTTCTTTATTTCCTTATTTGATTAGTTGTCTCCTTCTTTATTTCCTTATTTGATTTGTTGTCTCTTTCTTTATTTCCTTATTTGATTAGTCGTCTCCTTCTTTATTTCCTTATTTGATTTGTTGTCTCTTTCTTTATTTCCTTATTTGATTAGTCGTCTCCTTCTTTATTTCCTTATTTGATTAGTTGTCTCCTTTTGTATTTCCTTATTTGAAAAAACACAACATACACTCTTTCAAAGTAAAAGCAGTCGGTAATAAACATTCGCTTTCAACAGGAAGTGAAAGAACACAACATACACTCTTTCAGAGTAAAAGCAGTCAGTAGTAAACATTTGCTTTCAACAGGAAGTGAAAAAACACAACATACACTCTTTCAGAGTAAAAGCAGTCAGTAGTAAACATTCGCTTTCAACAGGAAGTGAAATAACACAACGTACACTCTTTCAAAGTAAAAGCAGTCGGTAGTAAACATTTGCTTTCAACAGGAAGTGAAATAACACAACGTACACTCTTTCAAAGTAAAAGCAGTGAGTAGTAAACATTTGCTTTCAACTCGAAGTGAAAAAACACAACATACACTCTTTCAAAGTAAAAGCAGTCAGTAGCAAAAATTCGCTTTCAACAGGAAGTGAAAAATCACAACATGCACTCTTTCAAAGTAAAAGCAGTCGGTAGTAAACATTCACTTTCAACAGGAAGTGAAAAAGCAGAAGGTACACAACTCTGAGTATACAATAACACAACTACTGATACTAAACTCACTGTTGTTGGATTGTGTCTATTGACTATTAGCACACACACACACACACACACACACACACACACACACACACATCCTGAGCATTGTGTAATTAACCTGACTAGTGTGTGCACAAATGTGTGTGTCATCTTACTTGCTGCAATCGTCTTATAACAACACTCACCTGCTGTGTGTGTGTGTGTGTGTGTGTGTGTGTGTGTGTGTGTGTGTGTGTGTGTGTGTGTGTGTGTGTGTGTGTGTGTGTGTGTGTGTGTGTGTGTGTGTGTGTGTGTGTGTGTGTGTGTGTGTAAGAGTTGTGCTGCACCCGTTGAGTGTTACGGCGTGATCTTCACATAAATACACCATTAGACACACTCCGGTGTGTGTGTGTATGTGTGTGTGTGTGTGTGTGTGTGTGTGTGTGTGTGTGTGTGTGTGTGTGTGTGTGTGTGTGTGTGTGTGTGTGTGTGTGTGTGTGTGTGTGTGTGTGCGCGCGATGAGACTTAGTTGCGTGTTGTGATGCGAGGAGACGTGTTCATGCTGTGTAGCTCTGCAGGATGCACCAGACAATCATCTGGCTCTACCACAACACACACACATACACACCTACACACACACACACACACACACACACACAAACACACACAGTGTAGATATACACACTAAAGTACAACAAAAGTAACCCTCTGCTAGCAAGGACTGGCTACACAATAACGCGCGATGTTAGCATGCCCGCGCCAGTTAGCATGCCCGCGCCAGTTAGCGTTAGCCCTGGGTGTGGTAGCACGTCTGGGATGCACGCAGTTAGAAAGAACCGTCCTGGTGTGGACCTTCTCCGAGAGTTCTGACTGCGCCCGAGCTTGCGTTCCAGCCTGTGGTCGGAGTCCAAGAGCAAGTACTGGTCTGTGTGGGCGGGTCTTGTGTGAACCTCAATACTGAGTATCCCGGCCTTTGCAGTCCAGAAATGACCAAGTCCTCCCGAGTGAATCAGATTTTTCTCTCGACCAAGTCGAGGTGTTGGGTGGATATTCTGCACCGGTTCCCGGGCTCGGTTCCTCCAAACGAGTCCAGTTCTTCCCTTCCCACTTCCCTCATGTCCAGGTTGACCACGGTGCGGGAACACCAGCCAGCCCACAGCACGGCCATGATTTTGCTTGAAGAAGCTCTGGTTGAACCGCATTTAAGTGGGGCTGAGCCAAAGTTTAAGTAGACCGCATATCTGGACTGAAGTCAGGTATGTTCTCTCTTGTAGGGCTCCTTTCCGAGAGGACATCAAACTTGACTAAATAGCGAAAGCTTTTGAGACAAGTTCTGAGGAAAACTGCAGTGACAGTGGAAACTGTGAGCAGGTGTATGGTCCAGTATCTCTAAGATCTGCACACAAGAATGTTTGACTAGTATTTCAAGAGTACTTTGAAGTCCTGTAGTCTCAGGGAATTCAACTGTTTGGTTCGTCTAAGAAGACGTTTGGCCTCTTATCCGAGTCGGCTTCATCAGTTCATGCTCATGGACTTAGATTGGTCGGACTAGACTTGACCCATCTAAAGTAACAACATAATCCGATGTTTTATATATTTACAAGGTCAGAATTGAACCAATTTAGGCCCTGCAGGGGTCCGGGAAGGTCCAGCACCAGGACTTGTAGGTGTATGTCCTTTTTGAGGTACTTAAAGACCTACAGGACTTTCCTGAGACCACGTACTTGTTTCAGTATTAATAGATAGGCTCTAATCTCTCCTAACTCTTATCCGATGTTTTATATTTTTACAAGGTTTGACTTGAACCAATTCAGGCCCTAAAGGGGTCTGGGAAGATCCAAACATAATCTCCCAATGATGTTTAGTGCCCAAAGGTCCCTAAACCCTTTCCTTGGACTTTTAGGGGTATGTCCTTTTTGGAGTACTTTGGGACTTTCAGGTCTTTACTGAGACCACTGACTTTTTTTCTGTGGAAGTAGACCCCTCTGGGGACACTTCTAGGTAACTCAGTGCACACTTGTGGCAGTGCTGGTGGACCTCCTGGGTGTAGACCTGTAGGTTGTCTTGGATCAAAATATCCCACTTGGATGCAACCGATCAGCCCACCCGGAAATATGTCAGTGGATTACCAAGGAAATTCAGTTCAGATTTTTAGACCATCTGAACTTTTATGGGGATATCCTCTTTGAGGTAGTCTGGGACCTTCAGGTCTTACCTGAAACCACTGTCTTTTTCCACTGAAAGTAGATAGGCCCTAACCCCTCTGGGAGCACTTCTGGTCAGAACTTCTGGGAACACTTCTAGTAAGAACTTCTGGGAACACTTTTAGTAAGAACTTCTGGGAACACTTCTAGTAAGAACTTCTGGGAACACTTCTGGTCAGAACTTCTGGGAACACTTCTAGTAAGAACTTCTCGGAACACTTCTAGTAAGAACTTCTGGGAACACTTCTAGTAAGAACTTCTGGGAACACTTCTGGTCAGAACTTCTGGGAACACTTCTAGTAAGAACTTCTGGGAACACTTCTAGTAAGAACTTCTGGGAACACTTCTAGTAAGAACTTCTCGGAACACTTCTAGTAAGAACTTCTGGGAACACTTCTAGTAAGAACTTCTGGGAACACTTCTGGTCAGAACTTCTGGGAACACTTCTAGTAAGAACTTCTGGGAACACTTCTAGTAAGAACTTCTGGGAACACTTCTAGTAAGAACTTCTGGGAACACTTCTAGTTCGTTATTGTTAGAAGGTAATCTGTCGTTTTGTCCACCAATCCTAACCCTCAACCGATGTAGTGTATATTTTTGTTGAATCAATTTAGGCCCTGGAGCGGTCCGGTAAGGTCTGAATAGAATCTAAGTGGTCCCAATGATATATAATATTGCCTAAAATGTCCGAAATGCACCCCAAAGGGACCCTAACCCCGCCCCGGGACTTCTGGAGCACTGGGACTTTTAGGGGTATGTTCTTTTTGGGGTACTTTGGGACCTTCAGGTCTTTTCTGAGACCACTGACTTTTTTCCACTGAAAGTAGATAGACCTTAATCCCTCTGGGGACACTTCTGGTTAGAGCTTCTGGAAACACTTCCAGTTAACTCAGTGCAAACTTGCGGTGGTCCCGTCGGACCTTCTGGGTGTAGTGCTGTAGGTTGTCCAAGAAGGTTTCACAAGCATTTCCTGGGTAAAGAAATAGTGGCTTACCAAGGAAATTCAGTTCTGATCTGAAGGTAATCTCTCTTATTTCCATCAACCCTAGCCCTCATCCAAAGTTTTATTCATTTCCGAGGTTCAAATTGAACCAATTTAGGTCTCTGGATGGGTCCGGGAAGGTCCCAACAGAATCAAAGTTGTCCCCATGATATATTGTTTTAGTTAATTGGTCCGAAATGCAGCCCAAAGCGACAAATTTTCGGACCATCGGGACTTTTAGGGGTATGTCCTTTTAGGGGTACTTTGGGACCTTCAGGTCTTTCCTGAGACCACTGACTTTTACCAGTGAAAGTAGATCCAGGCCCTAATCCCTCTGGGGACACTTTTGGTCAGAACGTCTAGGAACACTTCTAGTTCGTTATTGTTAGAAGGTAATCTGTCGTTTTGTCCACCAACCCTAACCCTCAACCAATGTTTTATATATTTACGTTGAGTCAATTTAGGCCCTGGAGTGGTCCGGGAAGGTCCCAACAGAATCTAAGTGGTCCCAATGATATATTGTTAGCCAGAAGGTCCAAAATGCACCCCACAAGGACCCGGACCCTGCTTCAGGTCCTTTGGAGCACCAAGACTTTTAGGGGTATGTCCTTTTAGGGGTACTTTGCCTTCAGGTCTTTCCTGAGACCACTGACTTTTACCAGTGAAAGTAGATCCAGGCCCTAATCCCTCTGGGGACACTTTTGGTCAGAAGGTCTGGGAACACTTCTAGTTAGTTATTGTTAGAAGGTAATCTGTCGTTTTGTCCACCAACCCTAACCCTCAACCAATGTTTTATATATTTACGTTGAGTCAATTTAGGCCCTGGAGTGGTCCGGGAAGGTCCCAACAGAATCTAAGTGGTCCCAATGATATATTGTTAGCCAGAAGGTCCAAAATGCACCCCACAAGGACCCGGACCCTGCTTCAGGTCCTTTGGAGCACCAAGACTTTTAGGGGTATGTCCTTTTAGGGGTACTTTGCCTTCAGGTCTTTCCTGAGACCACTGACTTTTACCAGTGAAAGTAGATCCAGGCCCTAATCCCTCTGGGGACACTTTTGGCCAGAACGTCTAGGAACACTTCTAGTTCGTTATTGTTAGAAGGTAATCTGTCGTTTTGTCCACCAACCCTAACCCTCAACCAATGTTTTATATATTTACGTTGAGTCAATTTAGGCCCTGGAGTGGTCCGGGAAGGTCCCAACAGAATCTAAGTGGTCCCAATGATATATTGTTAGCCAGAAGGTCCAAAATGCACCCCACAAGGACCCGGACCCTGCTTCAGGTCCTTTGGAGCACCAAGACTTTTAGGGGTATGTCCTTTTAGGGGTACTTTGCCTTCAGGTCTTTCCTGAGACCACTGACTTTTACCAGTGAAAGTAGATCCAGGCCCT